>NC_045443.1:59009371-59125552 GCF_002776525.5 Piliocolobus tephrosceles
AAGATAAGATAAGACAAGACGAGATAAGATAAGACAAGATAAGATAAGATAAGATAAGATGATATAATGGTGGCAAACTAAGGATCCAGAAGGTAAATTCATTATCCAAGTGGTGGAATTTGGGCAAACATAGAAGTCATTGGTGTTCTGGTCAAGTTCTTTCTTCTTCTGGGAGAGTATTAATCTTCCCATTCCTTTGCATAAAATCAAGTAAATCACATTGTCCACAAACACTGTCAATTGGAATGGTAAATGAATAATGGACATTTTATATGACTAATAATTAACAAGATATTATATAATTAATTGAAATGACACTTAAAAGACAAAAATATTTGAAGTAATAAACTTTGTGATCAAGAGATAATATAATTAGTCATAATAATGAATAATATATCCACTATCTATGTGCCAGATAAAATGTTAATCACTTTTATGTACAATACCACTTTTAATCTTCACCACAACCTTATGAAGTTGGTAATATTCTTGGCTGAGAACTCTGTTTTCAAGTTTAAAAGTTCCTGAAGAAAGAATTTATGTTTAGGACCTTGCTTACAGAAAATAAATTTGACAACTTGATGCAATTTATATTTATTAAGGGGAAACTGCAGGTAAGAAAACTTGATTCAATAATGGAAATCAGAAAAACAAGAAAGAACTTTATTTGAACAATTGAATTAGTGTTAAGAGCCCAATATTGAGGGAGCAACACCTGAAAATGTGGGGCAAATTCTCAGGAAATTGGCCTATGAAAAGAATCAGGAAGTGATTTGCCACAACAGTAAAATCTATGACGTTTCAAGAGTATGGAAGTCATTAGCAATAATAGACCTCAGAATTTTATCAAAAAAAGGAGCAAGAGCAACAAAAAGAAGGAATGTTTAGATAGAAGAGAAGCAGGATAATACCAGATACAGAAATAAATGGGAGATAGCTTGGAGAAGGAGATAGGTAGGCAACGATGTCAAATGCTTCAGAAAGCTAAGGAGGACCTATATGAAGAAAAGTTCTTTGTTGACCTTCAAGAGTTTATTTATGACACTTTTGATAAATAGTCTCCACATGGGGCAAAGAGACAAAAGATAATGAGATGCCATTTATCGTTATTCTGGAGTAAGATACTGCAAACACTTCAAAGATCACTGTATTACATGTCAATTGTAAAGAATGTCTAAGAGTAATCTCATTTTACAATAGCTACAAAAAACTACCTAGGAATAAATTTAACCAAGGAGGTGGAAGATCTCTGCAATGAACACTACAAAAAACTATAAAAGAAATGAAAGATGACACAAATAAATAGAAAGATATCCCATGTTCGTGGATTGGAAGAATTAATATTGTTAAAATGTCAATACTACCCATAGCAATCTACAGATTCAATGAAATCCTTATCAAAATATTAATGTAATTATTTGTAGAAATAAAAGAAAATTATCCTAAAATGTGTATGGAACCACAAAAGAGACCAAGTAGCCAAAACAGTCCTGAGCAAAAAGAACCAAGCTGAAGGCATTACATTACCTGACTTCAAAATATACTGTAAAGCTATATAGTAACCAAAACAGCATAGTACTGGTATGAAAACAGGCACAAAGACCAACTGAACAGAGAACCCAGAAATAATTCACATATTTACAGCTAGTTTACAAAGCACTAAGAACATAAATGGAGAAAGAACACTCTCTTCAATAAATGGATCTGGGAAAATTAAGTGTCTTATATGCAGAAAAATGAAACCAAATCCCTATCTCTCACCGCATACAAAAATCTACTCAGTATGGATTAAAGACTTAAATGTAAGCCATGAAGCTTTAAAACTATGAGAAGAAAGCATCAGGGTAATGCTTAAGGACATTGGTTGAGCCAAAGATTTTATGGGTAAGACTTCAAAACCACAGGCAACATAAACAAAAATAGACAAATGGTAGTATATCAAACTAAAATGCTTCTACACAGCAAAAGAAACAATCAATAGAGTGATGAGATAACCTACAGAATGGGAGAAAATATTTGCAAACTTTTCATCTAACAAGGTTCTAATATCCAGAATATGCAAGGACCTCAAACAACTCTACAACAACAAAAAACAAATAAACCAACTTAAAAATGGGCAAGGGATCTGAATGGATCTTTCTCAAAAGAAATAGCCAACAAGCATGATCATCAGGGAAATGCAAGTCAAAACCACAGTGAGATTTCGTGTCACCCTGGTTATAATGAGCATTATCAAGAAAACAAAAACTAATTGCTGGGGACAATGTAGAGAAAGGGAACTCTTACACATCACTGGTGGGAATGTAAAAAGTATAGCCACTATTGAAAACAGTATGAAGGTTCCCCAAGAAACTGAAAACAGAGCTACCATATGATCCAGCAACCCCTCTATTGGGTATTCATCCAAAGGAAAGAAAATCAGTATATCAAAGAGATATATGCACCTCCATGTTTATTGCAGCACTATGCACAAAAGCCAAGATATGGAATCAACATAAATGTCCATCAATGGGTGAATGGATAAAGAAAATGTGGTCCATATATGCAATGGAATATTATACAGCCACACAAAGAATGAAATTCTGTCATTCACAGGCACATGGATGAGCCTGGAAGACATGTTAAGTGAAGTAAGTCAGGCACAGAAGGATAAATACTGCATGTTCTCACTCATATGTGGGAGCAAAAACTGTTGAGGGCATAGAAGTGGAGAGTTATCTGTGGTTATCAAAGACTGGGAAGGGTAGAGGGGAGGTGATGATAGGAAGAGGTTAGTTAACAGATACAAAATTACTACAGCTAGATCAACAAAATGATAGGGTGACTTTAGTTAACAATAAGCTATTGTACATTTTCAAATAGCTAGAAGAGAGGATTTTTGAATGTTCCCCACAGAAAGACAGGATAAATGTTTGAGGCAATGAATATAATAATTACTTTTATTTGATCATTTCACATTGTATATATGTACTGAAATATCACTCTGTATTCCATAAATATGTGCAATTATTATATGGTAACAAAAAGAAAAAAATACTTAGAAAAAAAAGGAATCCTCAGAAGAATTCACTGGGTTGGTTATTTTTAGTATCAGAGAGCTCCATGGGTTTATTGTTCAATACTGTAAGCAATATAACTTAAAATTCCTAGCTGTCTCTTAATAACAGTTTCTGGACAATGGAAAAAAAACTGTTTTGTTTTTAAAGAATGAATAGCATAAACAAAATAAGTGTTTAATATTTTGTTCCTGTGGAGCATAGATCTGACCAATATGTCATCCAAGGAATACAAAAGATAAATAAGACAAATTTATAAAAATGAAAGATATATTCAATGACCGGCAATACTTACTAGTGAGCATGCCTCCTGTTCCTGCTCAAAAGCCAAAGTACTATGAGTTCAAACTCTCTGACTAGGGAAAAGCTGCCTTGGAATTCTAAGTGTACCATGCAATAGAATAGAAAATGTAAAAGAGAAATCATTGATGGCAATGTTATAAAATTAACTCTCTAGTTACACAAAACAACGTCTGGTTTCATTTAGGGTAGACAGATTTTATCCAGACTCTGCAATCACCTTTGTTCTCAGCTTTAAGCACTGATGTTCTATTCCTTCTATATACACTAAACAAGAAGTTTCTCTGATTAAGAGCAATATACTACAACAATAATTGTACATCTTATGGATTAAAAAATAGTCTAAATCCCCCTTTAGCATATAGGGGGGATTTATGTTGATATAATACTTGAACATAAATATAATGTTTTCTCTAAAATTGTATTCAATGTGCTATTAGACAACTATAGTTCATTTATTTATTTAAATTAATATTTTTATTATTTCTAAAATCAGAAGCATAATAACTTCTGTGGCTAGTTAAATGAGTTCTTGAGAACTTTGCTATTATACACCACTGAAATAACAAAAATATATTACATATTTCAGAATAAAAAATAACAATAGCTCTAATTTAGATATCACTTCATATGTGCCAAGTGTATTTACTCATCTTGTATATATATATTAATGCCTTTAACATTCATAGTAAGCCTACATGAAAAGTATTATTAATTCCATTATTATTACTCAGCAAACTAAGGAGAGAAATAGTACTTAATTCAGGGTATTTGTTCAAAGATTCCTAGTCAAAATTCTTATCTTCAACAGACAATTTAGATTCTTGTGACACCTGGAGTATCAGTTCGTGGTTCTCATTCAAGTCAAGACAATAATATAATGGCTTCCTATACTTTAAATTAAGAACTTTATGACTCACATTTCTCTTTTATAAGTCTTCAAACTTTAACAAGCAATTGACATTAGTGTCCATTTCACTATTACTGTTAACATTATTACGTCTATCTTTAAATATATGTCACTCATTATAAACATACATGTCAAGAACTTGCCATAAACGAAGACATTCTAGTTTATGCTGCTTTCTCAGCAATTCAAATTCAAGGAGACTTGAATTAGCTCAGCAAGCACTCTCTCCTTGATCATCTTCAAGAGAAAGACAAAATAAGAGTACTTCAACTAGCTCCTACTGACAGACAAGTATGTGCTAATAATGCACCCAGGAAATGGATTAGGTAAAATTCAAAGCAGACAATTGAGTCAGGAAGTTCATTTTGTATTACAATGATTCTGGGTGATGTGTATACAGTTTATCAAGATTGTTGAGTCCAGTTAAGTTTCTATGAAACAAATTTCTACAGTACTCTGTGGAATTATTACCTGGAATAAATTCTAACACCTTTGAAGCACTTTCTAGCTCCTGTTATTTTAAGCACTTTATATCCATTATCTTTTTTAAGCCTGACATTAACCCTTTACAGTTATGCCTCTTATTATTACTACTTTTCAAATGAGGAAAGTAAGGCACATAGAAGTTAGGTAATTTACCTAACATATACAGCTCATACTCAAGAGAATCATGACCCAAAATCAGAAAATTTCAGAATTCCAATGGTATTTGGAAAGTCACCTATACCATTTCTATAGTATTTATATTTCTACATAAAAATGATCAAACATATTCTAAAACATCAAAGCAAGCTTTACTATACATATTCATAATAAGCAACAAACTTAAAAGCATAATTGGTATATAGCATGAATGTTAACAGTATTCCTAGCCCAAAGTTAACAATTCTATTTAATCTGTCTAGAAAAGGGTATATGTCTTGTATTTACAAGTAATAAATATAGCATATATTATGATCAGATTTTTTAGGATGATTTAATAATTATGTTTAAAATAAATGACATCTGAAGAAATGCTTTCTAATACATGGCCACAATATTTACTCCCTAAATTGTTATTTTTCAAAATATATTAGCAGTTGGCACTTCTACAAACTGGTACCTTACAGCAACTAAGATCTGTGACACATACCAGTGAGATTCTGTACATTACCTTATTCATGATCCAATTTTTTTAATTCAAAGCCCCAAATTTCAATAAATATTAACATCATGCCATACTATACTTACAATAACATATTTATTATTTTTTGTTGTAAACAAAAATGCACTTAAAGTACACTTTGATTTTTTGCCAAGTAAATGTTTTCAAAAGATTCATTGTCCATTGCCCAAATGTTAAACTCTGGTAACACTAATTAATATTTAATATAGGGGCAGATATGATCATAGTAACACCATGACCGTGTTAAGTAATTCCTTTGCGCAGAGTATGTTCCTCAAGATGCCCTAAACTATCCTCTTTTGAATTTCTAGAATGAATATATACCTGCAGAAATAGGACCTATATTTAGTAGGTTAATGTGGAAATGGTAACTTATTTAATTGTAACTTCTAAAAATATAGAGATATCAATAAATGGAACTCACTAATACATCTTAATATGATGATATTCTGTTCCTAGAGTCCTGAGCTGAGATGGTAAGATTTCACCCTAAATTTCTGATGGTTTCATCTTGACGAAAGTAATAAATTAAACTAATATATTAAATTGTTTGTTATGTGACTTAGAAACATATAGCACTAACTACAAACATATCTCACTTAGTCCCTACAATCAAAACACAGAGAGAAAATGATGGAAGGTAACAACAAACTGTTAAGATTTGTTACTTGAATGTGAGGGATGGAGAGTATAAAGAACATAACTAATCTTCCCTACATTGTGTTGTGTCTTTGCAGGGGACATGTATGATTTTTACTTTTGTATTTTATACTCTTATATAAATGTATACCAGTTAGAAAAATGGTATATGATATGGTTTGGCTGTGTCCCAACTGAAATATCATCTTGAATTCCCACGTGTTGTGGGAGGGACCCAGTGAAAGGTAACTGAATCATGGGGGCAGGTCTTTCCCATACTGTTTTCATGATAATGAATGAGTCTCACGAGATCTGATGGTATTTTAAGGGGGAGTTTCCCTGCACAAGCTCTCTTCTCTTGTCTGCCTCCATGTAATATATGCCTTTCACCTTCTTCCATGATTGTGAGGGCTCTCCAACCACGTGGAACTGTAAGTCCAATAAACCTCTTTCTTTTGTAAATTTCCCAGTCTTGAGTATGTCTTTATCAGCAGTGTGAAAATACACTAATACCATAAATTGATACCAGTAGAGTGGGGCACTGCTGAACAGAGACCCAAAAATGGGGAAGTGACTTTGGAACTGGGTAACAGCAGGGGCTGGAACAGTTTGGAGGGCTCAGAAGAAGACAGGAAAATGTGGGAAAGTTTGGAACTTCCTAGAGACTTGTTGAATGGCTTTGGCCAAAATGCTGAGAGTGATATGGATAATTAAGTCCACGCTGAGGTGGTCTCAGATGGAGATGAGAAACTTGTTGGGAACTGGAGCAAAGGTGATGCTTGCTATGTTTTAGCAAAGAGACTGGTGGCATTTTGTCCCTGCCCTAGAGATTTGTGGAACATTGAACTTGACAGAGATGATTTAGGGTAACTGGTGCAAAAAAATGCTAAGCAGCAAAGCATGCAAGAGGTGATTTGGGTGCTGTTAAAGGCATTCAGTTTTATAAGGGAAGCAGAGCATAAAAGTTTTCAAAATTTTTAGCCTGATAATGTGATAGAAAAGAAAATCCCATTTTCTGAGGAGAAATTCAAGCCAACTGCAGAAATTTCCATAAGTAACAAGGAGCCAAATATTAATCCCCAAAACAATGGGGAAAATATCTCCAGGGTATGTCAGATGTCTTCACGGCAGGACCTCCCATCACAGGCCAGGAGGTCTAGGAGGAAAAAGTGGTTTTGTGGGCCAGGCCCAGGTTCCTCATGCTGTGTGCAGCCTAGGGACTTAGTGTACTATGTCCCGGCTGCTCCAGTCATGGATGAGAGGGGCCAATGTAGAGCTCAGGACATGGTTTCAGAGGGTACAAGCCTCAAGCCTTGGCAACTTCCATGTGGTGTTGAGCATGAGAATGCACAGAAGTCAAGAATTGAAGTTTGGGAACCTCTGCCTAGATTTCAGAAGATGTATGGAAATGCCTGGATGTCCAGGCAAAAGTTTGCTGCAGGGCCGGGGCTGTTAGGAGAACCTCTGCTAGGGCAGTGTGGGAGGGAAACATGAGGTCAGAATCCCCACACAGAGTCCCTACTGGGGCACCACCTAGTGGAGCTGTGAGACAAGGGCCACCATCCTCCAGACCCCAGAATGGTAGATCTACTGACAACTTGCACCGTGTGCCTTGAAAAGTTACAGACGCTCAATACTAGCCCATGAAAGAAGCCAGGAGGGAGGCTGTACCCTGCAAAGCTACAGGGGTGGAACTGCCCAAGACCATGGGAACCCACCTCTTGCATGGGCGTGACCTGGATGTGAGACATGGAGTCAAAGGAGATCATTTTAGAGCTTTAATATTTGACCACCCCACTGGATTTTGGACTTGCATGGGGCCTGTAGCCCCTTTGTTTTGGCCAATTTCTCACATTTGGAATGGTTGTATTTACCCAATGCTTGCATCCCCATTGTATCTAGGGAGTAACTAACTTGCTTTTGATTTTACAGGCTCATAGGCAGAAGGGACTTGCCTTGTGTCAGATGAGACCTTGGACTATGGATATCTGAGTTAATGCTGAAATTAGTTAAGACTTTAGAGGACTATTGGGAAGGCAAGATTGGTTTTGAAATTGTAAAAAGGATGTGAGACTTGGAAGGAGCCAGGGGCAGAATGATATGGTTTGTCTGGGTCCCCACTGAAATCTCATCTTGAATTCCCACATGTGGGAGGGACCAGTGAAAGGTAATTGAATCATGGGGGCAGGTCTTTCCCATGCTGTTCTTGTGACAGTGAATGAGTCTCACGAGATCTGATGATATTATAAGGGTGAGTTTCCCTGCACAAGCTCCCTTCTCTTGTCTGCCAACCCTGTGAGACATGCCTTTCACCTTCTGCCATTATTATGAGGCCTCTGTAGCCACGTGGAACTATAAGTCCAATAAACCTCTTTTCTTTGTAATTTTCCCAGTCTCAGATATGTCTTTATCAGCAGCATGAAAACGGACTAATACAGTACATAATTGTACATGTGTGTATGTGGTACATCCCCTACCTCATGGAAAATACCTGTAGTAACTCCATGGGAAAACCAACCTTAAAAGATGAGTAGGATTTCGATAAACTGATGAGCAAAACAAGGTGTGAGGAAAATGGAGGTAGAAATGAGAAAAAACTCATGTAGTTTAGCAGGAAGTTGAGGCTGGGTCTATGTTTTTAAAAGCCTTTAAGTTTAGACAGAAAAGCTTAGCTTTTCAGGATGAAAGTAACATTGAAGGACTTGATCTGAGAGTAGTGTAATATAAGATGGGTTACAGAAGGGAAAGACTGGAATTAATGAGACCAATGTTGTCACAGTAGCCTTATATCTTTGCACAGTGCCTACAGCACATATGGCATCAGTAAATGTTTATTAAATACAGGCAAAAATGAATTAACAATTATATCAAAACTATTACTAATTGTATTATCTAAATTGTATTACTAAATGTACTATCTATTATAACTATTACTTAAAGGTGACTGCTGTAATAACATCTAAGCTAATGTGACTCATCTATTGTCCATAAACACTATTTCTAAGTCTAGAATAGATGAGTCACAGATGACACCCAAGTTTGAAATATGTGAAAGCACATAGCTTAAAAGTGTGTGTGTATGTGTGTGCACGTGTGTGCATAAAACTATACCTATAAATGAGCAGAAAGCATAGGTTTCAATGTGCAATCTCTAAAGTCAGGCTTCCTGGATCATATCACAGCCTTAATACTTACTGATTAGCTAACCTCAGGCAAAATTACTGAGCCATTATGAGGCTCAGTTTTCTCATATTTAAAATAGTAATAAAGCATCTTCCTTATATTTAGAATGACATTAAAACAGTACTTATCTTATAAGTTTAATTGGGACAATAAGTACTTAAACTAAATAGTGAGTATCAAAAAATGTTAGTTATTATTGCATTTTTAAAATTTCTTTTTCACTAAGTTACCTTCCTGTTGAGATTGTTCTTTCCACCAGATGTGGTTCAGAAGCAGTTCACCGAGTCTTAGGGCATTTGTCATAATAAAAAATATGCCATATATAGCTCTTTACTGAAAGAATGGAACAGGCACTGATTATTAACTAATCCATGATTCTAAAGAATCATGATTTAGAGCACTTTAATTTAAAAAAAAGCATTACCCCTACATTTTGACTAACAATACTACTGGGTTTTCTTCCTAACTTTATGTCTTAGTTTTTTTTATTATAAGGGAAAACCAATTTTTACTTACAGTTAAGTATAGAAAAACTTATTGTACAGTTTCCTTGTGAACCTACTTCACCCTCTTGTCTTCAATATGAAGAATCAAGCCCTTCTCACCTTTACAGCCACCTCTGCCATAGAAAGAGGAGCCTCAATACCTCCACGCACAGTGATGTGTTTGAGACCATCAATGTGCCAACATTTCCAGGTGGTGAATTCTAAATTCTAATTAGGCGACTTCCTAATCCCACAATGTTTTCTGAAGACATAGCTGACCACCCTTCCACATCTGCCAGGGAATCATAGGAGTTGTAAAAGTCCTTTTGGGAACCACATTTCCTTCTCTCATGATCTTTGCCATCTGAATGAAGTCTTCCCTTGTGTAAAAACAAATACAAGTTTCCTGTTACTATTCCTGTATAATTTACAGTTTCCCCAAATATTGATAAATGCATACCATAACATTTTTCTTCAAAATAAACCATGACCAACATTTTAAGAAATTCTGCCTCTGTGATTTTTGATATATCAAACTTAAACCCAACTTTCTAAAATGAGCTCTACTCTTTCTCTAATGGGGGCAAAATTGTTTTGAAGGAGGCTTAGCCATTACTTTGGGTTTTTTTTTTTTTCTTTTTTAGGAATATCTGTAACTTTAAATCATGACTCTTGTGTTTTTAAATACAGATATTTCCACTTATTAAGTACACTTAAAGAGATTAAATGTAGCCTTAAATAAATAAGACATAATAAGGAAAAGTAGTGCTGGCAATTGAGGGCAGATCAGACTTACTGTCTTACACAATGATTTCTATTACTTAAAAGTGACTGCTGTCATAACATCTAAGCATTAATAAAGTTTAAATAATGTGGCAGAAATAGCTAGCTATGTCACAAAGATTTACAGTCTTTTCCATGTTTCAGAAGTGTTGCTAGAAAGCAGCTGCCCAGATAGAGACTACATTTCCCAGCTTCCCTTGTGTCTTGGTGGGGTCATGTGATTAATTTCTGGCCAGTGGAATAAAGGTAAAGTGAAGTGTTGCACTTCCAGGCTTGGGTCATAAGAAACTGCTGTACAATCCTCAGTGATCTCTTTCTTCCTCCCATTTTGGCAGTTGGAAGTACTTGCCCAAGGTGGCCTTGTAAATCATGTGTGGAAGAAAAAAGAGTTCAGTCAATCTGTGTTTTTGAAGATCAGGTGGAACTGAGACCAACCTATAACCATTCCTGCCACTGCTAAGTGGGTGGGAATAAACTGTTTATATTGGGTTACCCTATTGAGAATTGATGACTTTTTACAGAAGTTAGAGTAATCTTAGTTAATACATGTAGACAAATCACTACACAGTAAATAAAAACTATATTAATGTTATATAACTTACATCTAAATAAAAACAAGCATTCCTTAAAAAGGGAAGTTTTAAAATGGCAATGTTAACAGAATAGCATACAAATATTAGTTATTAGTAGTAATAATGCATAAGAACATTATTTTTATAATTTGGCTAACATTTATTGAGTGCTTACAATGTTCAATTCTTCCTGTATTATCACATTTAATTCAGAAAAGCCCTACAGTTGAAGAATATAAAGCATAGAGATATTAAGTTACTTGCCCAAGATTATATAGTATTAGTTGGCAGAGAAGGGATTTAAAATACTCCATATATTGGAAGATTATTGTGTGATTAGTGAATTAAAGAGACTATTAAGAAACCAGCAAGAAAATGGCAAACTTATAAGTTCATTGTTCATTAAATTAGGAAGTTTTTATTTGCAGGGCATGATGACATTCAAGAACTGTGGAAAATAGAAATATGTGAAGGACATGGACTATGACACAAGCATATTTAAATCTAGTGGGGAACATGAGCCATATACAAAAATAACTATAATATACATCTGTATATAGTAAATGTCCTATAATATTACAGAATATTGTGAGACTTTAGGTGAAAAGGGTCACTTTTAGCAGGGAGTCAGAGCATACTTTTTGTAGAAAATTGCAATTAATATTGGCCCTGCCTGAATGGCAGGCAATTCAATGGGCAGAAGCAATCAAAAGCCCTTTCAAGTAGACACATAAATATCTATAATCAAGAGCAGGAAATTGATTAACAAAGAGGTAGAAAGACAATTTGGGATCAGTTGAGTGTGGATTTTGAATATCAAGCTAAAGTTTTGACTTTATGAAGCAGATAACAGAAGCCATTAGCAGAGTTATACACTAGGTAGATAAATCTAATTACCAAGTATAGCTTGAACTAGTTTATAATGAGACTGAAAAGCCCCATCCTCTTTCCCCTATGTGGTATACTGTAAGAGATGTATCATGGCTATGTGATTAATGAGAGTAAGAAGGCCTACTCAAAAATCTCATGGGGCTGAAACTATGTGACACTTAGCAACATGATGTAACCTGGCCTGGGAATTTCCAGGAGACAAGACAACCTCAGCACAAATGCAATTCCTAGAAACCTTAAAACAAAGCTTACTCTTACAAGAATAACAAACTCACCCTGAAGGAAACTCCTCATAACTGACCTGGACTGAAGATAGAATAAGAAAGGGGGAAGGATCCCTTAAACTCTAGGAATGGTGTCTCCAAGTCAAGACTTTCCCAGTCAGATGGCCATCTGGTGTCCTGATTGTATCTGGCCCATGCCATTGGCCTGCTCCCAACATCTGCCTTGTAAAAGTTCTCCCAGAATAAACTGCTTCAGGGTCAGATGGTGTCTGAGATTCATCTTTGATGTGAATTGGACTAAACAGGAGAACTCACTCCTGAGGAAGCTAGTGACCGAGGACAACCCAAGACCCCCAAACACGACATCCCCCGAACACGAACAATAAAATTATGTTTTTTCCTATTCTTTTTTCTTTTTTTTTGGACACAGAGTCTCACTCCGTAACCCAGGCTTGAGTGCAGTGGCACAATCTCAGCTCACTACCACCTCTGACTCCCAGGTTCCAGTGATTCTCCTACCTCAGCCTCATGAGTAGCTGGGATTACAGGTGCCCGCCACCACACCCGTATAATTTTTATATTTTTAGTAGGAACAGGGTTTCACCATGTTGGTCAGGCCGGTCTCAAACTCCTGACCTCAGGTGATCCATCCACCTCGGCCTCTCAAAGTGCTGGGATTACAGGCATGAGCCACCATGCCCAACCAACCTTTCCTTTCAATAAATGTTTACTGAAGACAGTTCAGAAAATACACGTGAATATAAAATAAAAAATATCCTCTTGTTTGCTATTATCTCCTCCCCTAATTTTCCCTTGAAAATATAAACAAAAAAAATGCTTTGCAAAAATAGTTTCAAACCATACTTAATGTTGTGTAACCCACTGTTTAAACTGTATCATCATAATGGTTCTGTAGCATTCCATCAATTGGCTAGATCATTATATATCTAAAAATGCTCAATTACTAGAAAATTAGATTGTACTTATATTTACTATCATTATATGATAAATAACCCATTTTTAAACTTTGACAATTTCAAGTTCAAAAATAATCTCATTGCTTTAATTTGCACTCCTTTGATTATCAGTAGTAAGCTGAGCCTTTTCCATACTTTTCATACTATGTCTTCCTAGTGAATTGCCTACTCATGTATCTGCTGCTTATAAAATTATGTATCTTTTTCTTACTTATTTTTTGAAGACTTAATCTATATAGTATGAATATTAACTTTTTCTGTCATATATACTGCAAAACATATCTTAGTTTCCCATTTGCCTCTAAATTAATTTTTGGTGTTTCTGTCATACAAAATCTCTCAATATTCAGATAAGCAAATCTACCAATTCTGTCTTTCAGGATTTTTCCATTCTAAAAGATTTTCCCAATAACAAAAGTATGGTGAATATTAGCCTGCAATTTGTACCAGTATTTTAATTATTGATGTGCATTTTTTACGTTCCTCCTCCAAGCTAAAACTATGTATTCTTCATGTTTATTTCCACTAACACCAATTTTACTGGCTGAAACTACTAGTGTAATATAGAAATTAAAAATATGGACTCTACAGTCATACTTCCTGAGTTAAATTCTGGTTTTACTTACTAGCTGTGACTCTGAGAAAATTATTTTACTTTTTGGTGTCTCAGTCTTTTCATCTACAAGATAGGGGTAAGAAGTGTACCTATCTCATACTGTTGTGAAGTTTAGACAAATTAAATCACATAAAGCATATGATATGCTCTCAATAGGGGTTACTTTTATTGTTATTGAGACATTCATTTACAATACACCAACAAATCCAGGCCTTGTGCTAAACATTGGAGCACATCAATATACTAACATTTAAGCAATCTGCCCTACAGAAGTTTACATTTGAGAAAAGGCACATACTGTATGCAAATAATAAGCAGAATAATTGCAGATTGTGACTATTTCAATAAGGGGAATAAATGCAGTAATAATATCTCTTTTGCAGTAGAGAGCAAAAGAACTTCACCAAGAGAAATAGGGAAAGAGGCAGCCAGTTGAGAAATTTGAAGAAGTGTATTTGTGCCAGAGGGAGTAAAAAGTGCTAGGCCTCAAGGTGAGGGAAGGTATTGGCATATTTAATCAATGTAAAGAAAACTAACTAGAGTGCTATAGTGAGCAAGCTAGAGAATGGGGCAAGACAAAGCTAGAGAATTGTGGAGGTAGCAGGAGCCCCATGATCCAGGGCCTTGTGAACCACTTAAGGAGTTCAGATTTATTCTAAGTTAAATGGGAAGACATTGAAGGATCTTAACCAGAAAACAGTGTGGTTAAACTCTCTCTCAATCTGGTCAAGATCTGATTCAGGTTTTTAAAAGGCTATATGGGCTGCTTGAGGAAGAAGAGTAGAAAAGGGCAAGAGTTGGAGCAAGAAACACATTTAGAAGGTGGGGTACACAGAGTAGTACCCCTCACCTGCAAAGATTTCCTCAATGTGATTCCAAGGACCTGTGAATACGTTACCTCACATGCCAATAGGGACTTTGCAGATATTTTTCAACAAACGATCTTGAGATGGAAGATTATTCTGGATTATCTCAGTGGGTCCAATGTAATCACAAGGATCCTTATAAGGGCAAAATAGTATGGTCAGAGTCCGAAAAGGCAATATGACAGTGGAAGCAGAGAAAGAGACTGAAAGATGCTATGCTGTTAGCTTTGAAGATGAAGGGTGAAGCCACAAGCCAAGTAATGTCAGTGGCTTCTAAAAGCTAAAAAGGACAAATAAGTAGATTTTTCCCTAGAACTTCTGGAAGGAACAAAGCCCTGCTAACATCTTGATTGTAGCCCAATTCATTTTGAATCTCTGACCTTCAGAATTGTAAGATAATTAATTTGTGTTGTTCTAAGTCACCTAGTGTGTGGTAATTTGTTATAGCAGCAACAGAAAATACATAAGAGTTTTGCATTAAGTAATTCAGGTGAAATATGTTAGTATTTCATGGATAGTGTAGTCGTGGCAGAAAGAGTAGAGAGGTAGACATATATCTGCTATATATTTTCTAGGAAAATAGGCTAGGCATTGAATTGGATCTATAAATTTTAACTTGAACATGTAGGTAGATAATGAAAACATTTATTAAACTGGGTAGATTGTAGAGCAAACAAGATTGGCATGGGAGGAAAAAAGAAAATCAAGAATTATGTTTTGAAAGTGTTACGTTTCAGATGCCTATTAGACATTGAAAGGAAATAAAAGTAGGCAATTGAATCTATTTATTGGGGGCTCAATACAAAGGTAAGAGTTGGAGCTATGAATTTGAGAGACAGAATTTGAGAGTCGTCAGTAATTAGATGGCATTTACAGCTAGAGGTTAGATAAAATTTTTTCTCTATGCACTAAATGTTTATTGTGCATCTGCTTTTCTAAAAGCTGGGCATACAACGGTGAACAAGACAAAATTGTCCCTATTTTCATGGAGCTTCTATTCTAGTGGAAGGAGATAGATAATAAACCAAGGGGATAAATAAAAATATAGAAAGGGAGAAGCATTATCGGGAAAATAGAAAAAGATGGTGTGGGCCTCAGAGCTATTTTATTAATTTTATTTTTAAACTTTTAGGTTTGAGGGTGCATGTGAACGTCTGATAAATAGGTAAACTCACGTCGTGGGGGTTTGTTGTACAGATTATTTCATACTCAGGTATAAAACCTAGTTCTCAATGGTCGTTTTTTCCTGTTCCTCTCCCTCCTCTCACCCTCCACCATCAAGTAGACCCCAGTGTCTGTTGCTCTCTTCTTTGTATTCATGAGTTCTCATCATTAGCTCCCACTTGTAAGTGGGAACATGCAGTATTTGGTTTTCTGTTCCTGTACTAGTTTGCTAAGGGTAATAACCTCCAGCTTCATCCATGTTCCTGCAAAAGACATGATCTCTTTCTTTTTTATGGCTGCATAGTACTCCATGGTGTATATGTTCCACATTTTCTTTATCCCGCTGTCATTGATGGGCATTTAGGTTGATTCTATGTCTTTGTTGTTTTGAATACTGCTGCAATGAACATTTGCATGCATGTGTTTTTATTGCAGAATGATTTACATTCCCCTCAGTATATACCCAGTAATGGAATTGCTGGGTCAAATGGTAGTTCTCCTTTCAGCTCTTTGAGGCATCACCATACTTGAACAACTTTACACTCCCACCAACAGTATTTAAGCATTACTAGGGCTAGTTTAAGCAGAGCATTGGGAAGAGTTCTTTCTCAGAAATTGACAAGATGTATTAGAGTTTAGGGTAGAGAAGCATCCTTAGATTGGGAGTCAGAGAAATCTTTATTGAGGAGGTACTTAAGCTGAGACTTGAATGACAAGGAGGCAGCCATACTTATTGTTGAATTTATTGTCCTTCTCGTATCTGACTGAACACTTGGAGGACAAAGATATTGCCTAATTTTTTTTGTATGCACAGGGTCTGGCACTAAGACAACCAGATTATTATATATATTGTAATAGTATGCCTGTGAAAAGTTGTGAAGTATTTACCGTCTACCAGGTTGGAAGACCAAAAGAAATAAAAGAATTTTGTTGCTACTTCCATAGCCCACAGTCTATTTGAAGAGACTATACCTAAGCACAGTAATTGAGATGTCAATACATGAAGCAGCATGACATGTACTGCTGTCTTATATGCTACATGAGGACATCCTGATAGAGTGAATGGAAAATAGGCTTATATTAAGAAGACAAGATTGTTAAACCTACCCTTGTGTATAATCAGATGGGGAATCTTCATAAGTAACTTAACTTCTATGTATTTATTTACTAATCTGTAAATAAACATATTTTCCTAACCTACCTTGATGTGACAAGGCCTAGTCTGTCACAAAGCAAAAAGAATAATAATTGTAGATATTATTATTCTAGTGAAACTAATACATATTAAAATAATACATCCTAATTATTATTAGGATAATATTTAAGTGTCAAAATATGTCATTGAGATACAGACTATATGATAAGGAACTTATATTATATGGCTTTGACTTACTGGAAATCTTAAACATGCAATGAACAGTTCCTAGACAAGAATTTTTTCTCCTGAGAGAGCTTTTTATTTTTTCTACTCCAAAGGTTATCTTAAAGTTAATGCTTTAAAGAGGTTCTTTTTGTGTTAAGTGGCAACTAGGTACGCCCTGGGTCTTAAAGACAGCTGCCATAACTCTTTCCAGTTCTGATGCAGATTAGTGCTACACAGAGCAGCCATAAAAAGGCCACAGTGAGTGAATTTTAGCAAAAAGCAATAACAGTGATATATAAAAATGGCCAAAATAAACATAAATCAGCTACCTCAAAATGACATATTGACACAATCCAGTGGTCTCCTCAACCAACCTCTACCTTCCTTCAGGCATTTTTTTTTCCCCAAGTTCTCCAAACCTCATTCTCAGAAACTTTAAATCACAGGGATGGCTCTAGGGAGCCTCTGCTATTCAGTTACCTTGACTCCTTGCCTCCATCATCCTTCTGCAACACTCAAGGCTGCCAACTAGCCAAAGCAGACTCTCCCCGGTGTCCAGCATCAGCTGTATCATTCCTCCTCATAATTCAACAGCGGGATGTCTGCCATCCTCACTAGGAGAATAGAATCCACATCTCCCTCCATTGGGATTTTCAGTCAATCAGCCTGTATCATTTTTCTAAAGGCTCAACTTTCTCTTTATCCTTCTTACTCTTCATTAAATCTTCAACTCATTCTGTCTGTTCTATATTGTCACATCTGTTTTTTTCTTTATCAAATAGAATCTGTCAAACCCCATTCTATAAAAATTGTTCACTTCAGTGCTTATATATTTTCTAACCTACACTGAATAGGTAAATGTGCCACAATAATTATTTGCTTGAGATAAGTAACATAACTTCTCAGGTCTTCAATCTTCTTATCAGTAAAACTGGGATGAAATGGACCACAATTAGTGGATTTTAAACTTTTGTTAAATACTGAGATTCCTTGCAGCCTAAGTGACAGACTGAGACCCTGTCTCAAAAAAAAAAAAAATACACACACACACACACACACACACACACACACACACGGATCCTTTCTTCAAGTGCTATTGTATACCCATGTATAGAGCAAAGCCCTCCAATGGAGCACCACTCTAAGGCAGACGGGAATGGAACTCTGGAGCTCTCCCAGGTGATACAGCATCACTCTTCCTTATTGGGGTCCCTGAGATATTTCCAACTCACAAAACCCAAAGGAACACATGATAGTCTTAATAAGCTCCATTCTAACTTTAATAACCAAAGACTCTATTCAAAATGCTTGTATAGTGGGAGAGACTGAGTGGCAAGGAAGCTATAATACTGTTGTATGTCAACTTTTATTTTATTGAAATGCCCATAAACAGTATCTCATTTAATTCCCTACAATAATGCTATTATGCTTATGGCTACCAATGAAAAGACTGAGACTCAGAGAGTAAAACTTGAATGTACATATTTTGTAAGAGGCTGTAAGGCAATTCAAACACCTGCTTCTCCCATTGTTGCACATTACCTATAGACCTGATCATGACTTCCTAACCTAGTCCCCATCCGGCCAATAGTATATATCACCTATTGTTGATGTTTATATTTACTAGTCTAGTAAAATTGGAACAATAGGATGGAGTAGGTTTGTGTAGAGCACTAAGAAATAATAATTTGACTTAGAGAGAAACAGAGAAGATAGCATTAATAAATTGATAAAGTTAAACGTTTTCAAAACCTGATACTTACTTCTAAATGTACTATAAAAATCGTGATTACCCAGAAAGAGCATTACTTCAAAGAATATATTTTTAATTCCTGCAATCATATCCAAAACAGTTCATAGCATGCATTGAATTTCTCACTTTAAAAAAATCTTTCTAGTGATAAAATGTGAAGATAAGCAAATGTAATCTCTTATAATCAGCTGAATTCCATATCCTTAGAATACCTCTTATGCAAATCTAAATATCTCTGGATAGTTACAGAGATAGTATTAATTGTGGAAAACAGGCTAGGATGTGAATTCAAAACTTGTTAGATACTGCGTTATCATTCCCTATTTATCAGCTTATATTTTTCCTCAGATTCTATGTTATCTTTGCTCTTTTTTCGTCTGGCAGATGTTCAAGGGTGAATTATGCAGTTAAGAATAAAAAATTCCACTTCATCCAGATGCCCAATTTGCTAACTCTTCATTTGCCAAAAACACATGTTTACTATCTATTACATAATGACTACAGAAACAACTTCCGGTTTCCATCTCATGAACTGATACTGAGAATCTGACAAATGTCCTGGAAGGCATTTTTCAGTGTCCATTCCCATGCAATTTTATTAAATTTCACAAATTTACCAACATCTGGGGAGAAAAACTCTCCCCTCAAAAGTTTTAAGTTCCAAAGTCATTGTGATTTTTCTTTTCAAACTCCATGGGTAAGTTTGTAGAATAATAATACAATTTCAGTCTCTAAATGTTGTTAAAAGTTTAGCTGATCTTGAAAGGAGCCACTCTACCCTATCCAGAAACATTTTTTAAAATGTTTCCACAAGTCTTTATAGTCATTGTGAATTCTTAAAGAAAACTGTATTTACATAAGTTTCTCCCAACCCAACGGTTACTAATACTCCTCAGTACATCAAAGATTTCATCACATTGTAGATCAATGGTGATGTAGTGTTGGTGAATCTATTTCCTTTACATTAACAAGAAAAGTTTATAAAATGAGGTGTGGGGATGGAAGGGAGAGGTAGTTGAAATAACAGGAAAACAATAATTAATATTATATTGTGTTCCAATCCTAAATCTGTCTCAACATATCCGAAATAATGTGGTAAATGAAAGCTGATGTTAACTATAATGTCTACATTCATTTCCTCTCTGATTTTTACTTAACTCTAATAAGCAGTAATAGTATGGTATGTATGTAACTATCTACCTACCTCACTCTCTTTTTAGGAAATCCCAATATTCAGAATAATATCTGTCAGAGTAAGGCATATAAAAAGAAGAGGAGGAGGAGAAAGAAAGGAAGGAAAAAAAGGAAGAAAGAGGAAAAAAAGAAATCAAAGAAAAGAAAGATAATTCAATCTTAATTATACTACCTTTTGTTTCAGCCTTACTAAACAAGGCACTCATTGAGTATTTGATGACTGGAAAAATAAATGAAAAAACAAAGTGAAAAGAACTCTACTGGAAAAAGGAAACGAATTTCAGTACAAGTGTTTTTCCCCAGCTGGAATACTGTAAAACTCACCTGACCTCTCAGGATTTCATATGTTAAATGAAGAAGTGTGACTAGATAAACTGCAATTCTAACACTAATGTTCTATACAATTGTTTTAACAAAGAAATAAGTGTATGGAGATTCTTGTTGTTTTGAAAATATTTGATTACATTGGACAGGTGTATCCACAATCAATGGATAGATATATTTATTCACCAAACTTTGAGAGGATGTCTGTACCTTCCCTAATTGTTGGTGGGAGTGGAAGCTTTCTTTCTTGTTTGCACACATTAGGCATTCATTCAATAATTAGCTCCTTTTCTCTCTTTTCTGAAAACTACCTACCTATAGTGTTGACACTTCATTTGACAGGGGTTCACACACACACACACACACACACACACAATTATTTGGAGGGTGCTGAAACATCTTATTACCATCTACACTAATTGCTGTGCATAACTTACTTGTTCTAGTTAAAAGGTAAAATATTTCATAATGATGATTAAGTATTTGTAATATAGGTTAATAATTTGAAAATTCTCACATTTTTATCACATGGCATCTATTTTTATTGATTCCTTTGCACAGCTAATCTAGGAAGAGGTTAGAAAACCAAGACACATCTGCAATTAAATAAAAGTTAACTTCCAGAACCCAAGTAGGAGTTTTTATCTTTAGATAGCCTACTGAGTTTTATCTTTTAATAAACTGGATTGCAAGGAAAAAAGAGAAAAAGAAAATAAGCAAGGAAGGAAGAGAGGGAGGAAGTGGTAAAGAGACAGAGAGACCCTTAGAAACAAGAGCTATTTCAGAGCTGTCCTAGGAAACTGCCTCTGCATCATTTGGACTATGACTCATATTAACATGAATTTGCAAGTAAGAACTCTAATAAAAACATATTTATCCTCTATCCAGCACCTCTTCAAGAGAACATTAACTGCAACAATGTATAATTGACTTTAGGGAATTTAAGTTTAGAGAATTTTTTTTTTTAATTTCTGCTGTGCCTCAAAACTTGTTTCAAAAACTTAAGAAATGAGAGTGCTTAAGTCACTTTGCCAAATTTTAAATGCCTTTTATTCCTGTAGAGTTTTTAGTTTATAAGTCATTTTCCTAGGCATTATCACCTTTGAGTTTTCCAATCTACTTTTAGAGTAAACTGAAATTATTAGCCCCACTTTTTAGATAATTACAGTTTAAGTATTGAATGAAGTAATTTAAATATGAGCTAAGACAGAAAACCAATTATAATATAAAGCCAGAAATGCAAGAAATGTTATGATCGGCATCATGAAAAGTCTCTTTTTGAATATATTTTGCAAATGCTATTTTTCTCCTTGATTCTGACGGGTTCATTTACATTAAAAGATAAAATTAATTTATGTAATAATTTGATCTGTGGCTACTATAGGTTAAAAAAATACTCGTTTTTCTCTTCACTGAAGATAAAAGAACATGCATTCAAAATACTGAGTAGTAGTTCTCTCATCCCCTAAATCTTGTAACTTGAGCAACGCAGGTTCAAAATAAATCATCTATTTTGACACTCATCAATGCATATGTCCATTTTCCATGACATTTTAAATAGCATAAAATTTGGAACAGTATCAAGTAGTGAAGGAAACAAATGATGTTGCTTTCATTCCTGCTCCTATTCCAATCTACTAAAAGTTCAAAATTATCTAAATATTCTATCAGAATAGAAATGCAACTGTGAAGTATCAAAATGCATAGAAAGTAAAATTGCTACAAAACTAAGAAACCAGTAAGTAGAGAAAAATATTCATTCACTGTGCATCTTCCTGGTGTTAAATGTCGCTTCCTCTGAAGGTGTCCCCATCCCTTCAGACACAGGAACTATTTTTCCCATGGATTTGTTCCAGAGTTAGTTCATATAACCATACTCCTAGAACATAATATGATGGTTTTATTTATGCTTCCTGCTTCCCAGAGACTAGGAAATACTTAAAACTAAGCCTTGACTTTTGTATTTTTAGTGCCAGCATACTGTCTAATATATAGTACATACATAATATCACATGTATCAATATGTAAATAAGTAAATGAATGAATGATTCATGTTGAAAGAAATACTAATATATTCTTTAAGAAGTAAACCTCAACAGGAAAGAAAAAAGAGTCAAGCCTTTAGCCAAGGTTTACTTTCAAAAGTGTTTCATATCTTCATGATTGATCATTTTGACTGCTCATTCATTCTATATGTGTTCTCTATAGAGTTTTATCAAACATAGGAAATACTCTTTGGGTTATTTTTTATTCTCTATAAATAATGGCAAGCATATGCATTAAAAAACCTCATTTAGAAACTTTTTGAAAGAATATTTTAATTTTATTCTTCCTATACCAAAATAAGTATAGTATCTTTATAATATACTCTGTTTCTGTTTTCTTTTGTTTGAAATAGGGTCTCACTCTGTTGTCCAGGCTGGAGTGCAGTGGCATGATCATAGCTCACTGCAGCCTGAAACTCCCGGCCTCAGGCAATCCTCCCACCTTGGCTTCCCAAAAAGCTGGAATTACAACCATGAGCCACTGCACCCAGCCCTAATGTTTATTTAAATGTTGTATAAAAACATTCCAAAACCTGCTCCTTTGGATCAAGGCCAATGTCAGTATACTCTATTTAGCTGAATAAATTACAGACACCCACTAACTTTGCTAAGAGCTCAGGGTCTCCAGGTAGGCCACAAATACACCTTCAATCCTGGGCAAGTTACTCCGTCTTGGCATTTCTGTTTGCAAATCAGTAAAAAATAAGTAGTTGTACCACCTAGCAGGCCGGGTTCTGTCCTGCTCATAGCATTCTGCATTGGTGTAATTCCTCATTAGGAATCTTAGTACGAACTCTACTGTAGTTTCAGACCTTGAAACAACCAGCAAATAAATATAGCCTCCCTTCCCCCTCCAAACCCACCATGTTCTTTAATGTCTGTATCCTATCAGTGAGAATTCAGACATGAATGTTTAAGGAAAATGGGAGGAGAGTGCCCATAGAATAATACAAAAGGATCTGAGATAAGACTCATGCATGAACAAATAGGAACCACATACCAAAAGTCATTGTGGGGAGACTTTAGGTTAGCCTCTAAGATACCTAACACCTGGTGTTTACATTCTTATAGAATGCCCTCTTTTTGAGTGTGAGTGTGAGACCTGTGATTTGATAACAGTCAGTAGAAAACAGCAAAAGTGACAGGATGTCACTTCACAATTCATGCTATGTTATATAATACTGTCTTGCTAACAAACTAGCTTTAGATTCTCTCTTGTCAGCTGTGACAAAGCAAGCTGTGATGAAGCAAGTAGAAATGGACACTACAGGAACTGATAGTAACCTCCAGGAGCTGACAGAAATATCAGTCCTACCACTTCAAGGAAATAAATTCTGCCAATAACATGAATGAACTTAGAAACAAATTATTATCCAGTTGAGCCTCTGATGAGACTGTAGACCCAGCCAACATGTGAACTGCAGACTGGCAAGACTCCGGAGCACTGAATCCAGCAATGCCGTGCCTGTACTCCTGACCCACAGAAACCATGAGATAATAAATGTGTGTTGTTTAAGCTGCCAAAATTGTGGTAAGTTGTTACATGGCAATAGATAACTAGTATAGCTGTGAAGGCAACGTTGGTCTCTTCATTTCCACATTTTGTATACAGTGTTCATTAGTTCCATACACTTAGGTAGTAAAAAGCATACTGACCCATTTTATCTCCTCTAGCAAAACAACTGTAGATATATCTATTTTATTTCCAATAAAGTCATAATGTTTTATTGTCTATAAAGCACACCCTAGATAATGAATGAAGAATTTATGCTAAAAGAAACTGGCTGGTTCTTTGGCCATTCCTTGTATCTAGGGTTTACCAGTATTTATGGTAAAAAGTTCTAAATTCATTTACTTATTCACTATATATTTGATGCACTCCTGTTTTATAAAAACTGCAGAAAGTGTTCTGGGGGATTCAGAGATAAATAAGACATGGTTACTGCCCCAAGAAAAATTATAACTTTGTCACACTAAGTTTTGTGAATGTGTTGTCAATGCAAGAGTTTAAATTGTTTGTAATACTGTGTGTCTTAAAGGATCACAGTTTCAGAACGAGGAAAATAAATGCAATGTATCAAAGTGAAATTGCCTATATGAGCCCATCTATAATGTTTTTATTAAGTGGTTTCAGATAAATTATCATGGGAACAAAATGGACTCTTACGGATGGGTAATATCTCAATAACCATATATACAGAGGAGAATAATTTATTGGAGAAACTTAAAGGTAAGAATGATGGGCATATTCAGAGAACAAGTGATTTGGGCTTGAAAACCATCACGGTTTATTGGAAAAAACAAAAGCACAGGACATAGAGTCAATTAAAAAATAACGAAGGTCTGAACTAGGCTGGAATGGAAAGGAGGATCCAAACAGAAAACAAAGACACTGTGGATGTGGACCCTAGAATAAGAACAGCAACTGAATGTGTGAGACAGTTGATAGAGAGAAATAGAAACGACTTTGAAGTTTAAAACCTGGATAAAAGGGAATAGAAAAAGGGAATAGAATCATCATTAACAATATTAGGAGGGTTAAGAGGCAGTATCTGTTTGTTGGGAGAAAATAGCTGGGTTTGATACACGTTGGATTTAAAGGGCTAGTGAGACAGGATATTTGAGGGGGAGAAAGGTAAGGAGAATAAGATCAAGAATATTTGGCAATGAGGAAACCACTAAAACTGCACTTTCAGTTTTACAATGGGTAAAAAAGTGGGTTAGTAGAAAAAATCGAGTCAAATGACAAAGCAACAAGGATCTTGAACGACAACATAAGAAAAATTAAAGGGAGATGGATGTTCCTGATGCTTTTCAGGGTACAGCACTGTCTTACTACAAGTCAAAAGAGGAGCTCTAGTCTAAGTATTTTCAAATATGAAAAGAAATGTTTTTTGAAAGACACCATAGAAAAAGATAAAGCACAAATTTTAAATATAATTTCACTATTCTTGGCACACATGCCCCTTTGAATATAGCACATCTCTTTTCTCTTAGGGAAAATTAATGGAATAAAAAAGACCTCCTATCCCTATTTAAATCACTGGATCTGTAAAAATGGAACATATCCAAAACTGTGATGAATGAAACAACTGATGAAAGTTCAAAAAACTTAAAAGTTACTTTATATATATATTATTTGAGCTATTTTCTGATATACTTTCCATTTCTTAACACAGTACCCCGAGTTGAAGCAATGACAACTAGACGCAGGATTATAACACCTATGTTTTCAGTTGTGAAGAGTGAGTTATTTTTGACGATGAGTGTGAGCTGCAGACAAGCACATAACACCATGCCCACTAGTCCTATAATTTGCATTTTGTTTTAGAAAATTTTCTTGTTTTCTGAAGTTTCCATTTTCAGAGTACGTGTAGCACACAACCTGGCAGTACTACCCTTAAAAAAAAATCTCTAGAGCATTTAGCAAAGTTCTATGCAGAGAGGATGTTCAAAACTTCTAATTAGTTAATCTGTGTATGTGTGTGAGTGAGTGTGTGTGTGTGTGTATTTGTAAATCTGAAATTCTGTATGTGAGAAAATTGAGGTAAAATAGCTGGCAAAGTGATTGCTTAATAAATGCTTAAAAGAAACATGAAATCTGAGAAATACAGAATGACAGAAAGCGTTGAAATAAAAGAAAATTGGGAAACAGTTATCAGCTTAGAATCTATGTCATTCAAAAATATAAAGTGTTAACACTACCACAAAGCAAATAATTTATGAATATTTGAATGCCAATGTGTCATATGGGCTTTTTGGCTCAATAGATACTAATTTCCCAGTGACCAGAGTATCTCACCTTAAATGCAAAGCGTAACCCTCAGATTTGACTCACAGCAAGATGCATTATGCATGGCCCAGCCTGTGTTCCTCTCATTTATTCACACTCTCTGAACTCTGTCTCTCTCTCTCTCTCTCACTTTCTCTCATTTAGAGCTATTATTAACATTTTGTAATTTGCTAGATATTCTTGGGTTTTATGATATATACGTAAGAAAATGACAGAAGATCAGTAAAGAAATACTGCTTTAATTTCTAGAGGCCATATTTCATTACAAACATCAGAAAAAAACTGCACTGACAAAATGACTTATATAGCAAAGACTGCAGGTTGTTCTCTAATATGCATGCCTTCTTTCTATAATAATAGAACTTGCCAATCTTTAGCTGGGCATATAACCACTTACAATACGCCAAGCCCATTCCTTTGCAATTGCAGGTAGATACATGATTCAGTTTTGGTCAAAGTGATGCCAATGGAAGTCTCATGTGGGTTGTGCCCTTAAAAGGAAGCAGTTAACCCTCTCCTTCCCCTGCTTTTTTGCCATCTGTGATGATGGAGATGAAGAGATCACACTAGGGGCCTTGAGCAACATGAGAGAATTCTTTATACTTGAAATCTTGCAGCAGAACACTAGTATCATTCTACAATTTTATGAGAAAGGAATAACCTTCTGTCTTGTTTAAAGAAGTATTACTTTGGATCTTAAGACATGTTGCTCAACTTATAGCCATGTGATTCCAGAAAGCTAGTATATATTACTGAGGAAATAGGAGGTTCTCTACCATTACTTGTTCCTAGATATCATTTTAATTTTATCTTCCTTTTAAATTTTAAGTTCTACTTTGAAAAGATGATTATATTCAAATAATCTCAGAGCCATAAAAGGGTTTTTTTTTGTAACATTTAGTCTGGTGTTCCCTGATGTGTATTTAACTGAATAAGCAGTAGTCATCAGTAGTCATGAATAAAGGAGATATAAATAAATGGCAATAAAGTAAAACATGTTTAGAAAACAGCTAAAATTTGTTCTCTTCTTGAAGAGTCACATTGCATATTAGTATATAAAAATATGAATAGTCCTAAAATAGAGGGAAATATTTAACATATTCTTTTCCTATCAATAGACCATAGAAACATTTTTAAAACAATATAGATTAACATACTTTGTAACTACTGTTCTGTAGAATATTCTTTGGGAAAGTTTGAATTTCTAGATAGTGCATAAATCCTCCATGTGTTCAAAAAATGGCTCTTTAATCCTTGCTTGAATGCCTTCCAATAACAGAAAAGTCACTACTTCAAAAGATGATCCATTTCATCTACTTCTCACTTTTAAAATTAAAGATATTAATTAAGATGAATATTAGCTATTTCTATTAAATGTGAGAAGGTTTTAGACCTTAGTAACATTTGCCACAATGCATTAAGTTTTATTTACCAGGTTAGTAATGGCAACTGAAAGTTCAATGATGTCATTTTAAACAACCCATGTACTCAGCCTACCTAACATTTCAATTTCCCTTCAACAGCATTTGATCAATCCTTTTTAGTGTATCATGTATTCTACATGTGAGAGAGGAAGGAGGAAATTGAGTAAATTTTTGTTTAACTCAATAATCTGATAAGACAGCAAATATCGCTGAAATAAAGTCAATTATTTTCTGATGACCAAAAGGACCATTTTGTTACTTGCTGTTTTGTTACAAATTCAAGAATCATAAAAGAATTCTATAATTAAAATGCCCATTTAGTCTTTCTTCAGATTCAATTTCCTAACCAATAATTGTTGCCTCAATACATGGTCATAAATCCACATGTGTGTGGGCCACATTAAACACTCATTAGTCTTGGTAATAAAGTGTGGTCTATTTGAATTTTAAAAATAATGTGAACCTATGAAAATGGTAGAATGTCTAATAGGGTCAACTTTCTAAGTGTACACAGTAATACACTTGGCATTAGTAACTGATGGACTATAAAATGAAAAATGGCTTTACCAAGATTACCAATATTTGAAAAATAGGTACTTACATTATTTTTGACCAATTTTTAATCAAATTGTTATCTTGACCAATACGTTTGTTACCAAGTTGCTTTTAATCAGATTATTTACTCTTTTCATGAAGTCACCAAATATATATTTCAAGAATTTTTTTAAGCTGCATTCAATAAATTTAACTAATCAAATTGATTTTAATCAAATCTCTTGGACCTCGCCAACAGTAGCTTTCAGCATTAAATTTTAAAACTTTAATTAGAGAATTAGTAGTAATTCCACTGAGCTCTGAGTAATATGTAAACTTTTGAATAGCCATCTGATGACTCCACACAGACAGTATGATCTGAATACCAATATATTCTTGAATAAATTAATAATGTTCTAGTTTATTTTCCCAATTATAATTTCAAATCAAATTTATTTAAATGTCACATTAGTAAGATATTTGTGGGCATTAAGTAATTATATTTAAAACAATAAAAGTCTCAAGACACATTTGGTTCCTGAGCTGTCTGTTGGACATTATAAGAATATAAGAAGGTAGATATTTTATAGTGCTGCACTGAAGTTTGGCTCCAACCTTGTTATTAAGCCTAAATATGCTTTTACGTTTGAGTTTTAGCCATGGCCTTGAGAAGCTCAAACAGTTAAAATCCTATTTCTATGCCATATCAGGCATTATTGAACTCGTATATGATTAATGATCATGTAATGGACAGATTATCATCATTTCTTATCAAAATATGAACAAAAGTAAAATAAAAACAGCAAATCACTTGCATTGATTGTTAATATGTGAATATGTAACTTGGACAAAATCTTATATACTTTATATATTGAACAATTATTTTTCACTAATGCAAATTTACTTTTCTAAGAGTAAAATGCCACCGTAATTTATATTTAATGGTGAAAGGTGTTAATTTCACATCAGAAAATGATTTAAAACAGCCAAAAAGTTAAATATGACAGCACACAAATTTAATAAATATCAAGAAAAACATATTAGCTAGATAAATTTTAAAAATATCTATCTTTTGAGCCAAAAATATTTATAAAATATAAATAGTAATTAAGGTAGAATAATAGAAGTAATGTCATAATAATATGTAGGATTATTTACTTTATAAGCATTGATAAGATGTAAAAACATTTATTTCAAATCATCTTTAGCCTAAATATAAAGAACACAAAGTACAAAAAGAAGCCTTAAGAGAAAAATGTCCACCGCAAAATATCTCGCTCCTCTATCAATTTAGTGGACAGTAAGCAATTATTTTATATCACAAATAATGCAACAGCATGTCTTCAGGAATATCGTAGACAATAAGAATGCAGAGAAGTTATCATTTCTATGCTATAATGTCAACAATTTAAACTTGGTATAAAAAAATACTTGTACTGGTATATTTATCACAGCACTATTCACAATAGCAAAGATATGGAATCCACCTGCATCTATCAATGGATGATTCGATGATTGGATAAATGTTTTGATCCAATGGATCCAACGAATGATTGGATAAATGTTATATATATGTATATGGTATGTATATGTATATATTATATATGTATATATAGCATTTTATGTATCTAGTCATCCATTGATCAACACAGATTAATTCCATATCTTTTATATCATATATAAACACATATACATACATATATACATATATGTATAATACACACACCATGGAATACTAGTCTGCCATAAAAAGAATAAAATCATGTCTTTTGCAGCAATAAGGATAGAACTGGAGGCCATTATCTTAATGAAACAACTCACACAGAAACACCAATACCACATATTCTGACTTATAAGTGGGAGCTAAATAATGTGTACACATGGGCATAGAGAGGGAAATAGTCATGGGAGACTCAGAAAAATGGGAATGAGATGGGGGAACAGGAGATGAGAAATTACTTAATGAGTACAACTTATACTATTCAAGTGATGGTTGCACTAAAAGCCCAGACTTGTGGGCTTCTTGCCCCTTAAATGTATACCAATAAAATAAAATAAACTGAGTATTTGATATTATAACAATACAATTTAATATTAACTAAAAATTTTATCAAATTTTAGATTCATTCTCATACCTCAGAATTTAATTCTATGATGAAGATATTTCACTTTGGCCTTGGTTTCAGCTGAATGTCTTTTTTAACAACAGCAGATCAAATATGTATTTAGTGAAACTTTATCAAATATATATCAGAGTTTTTACAACTAAACAAGCATTTTATTCATACCAATTCCAATAAATACAAATTTTTCTACATTTTACTTTTAAAAGTTTTTGAACTCCATTTTGTCAGAACATTGTTTTTGCAGACTAACAATTTAGTTTTGAATTAGTGGGTCACCCTAGATAAGTGATTTAAATTATTTGAGCCTTCAGTTTCTGTAAGTCATGGATAGTAATACCTACTTTGCAGTAGTGTAAGGATTTAACTGGAGCACATATATAAGGACCTTAGCTCAGTGCTTGGTATGTAAAGATTTGCAAAAATTAGTAATTTTCAGTTTCTTCTTCCCTAGTGTCTACTTCAATCTTTGAAATTGCTCTCATTAACAGTTTATGGATCATACAAGGAATTAAAATAATAGAAACACAGAAAGTTGGAAAGAGATGGAAACTCTGAGAACACTTACTCTATGATTTTCAACTTTTTGAGTAGTCAAATTCTTTCTTAAAATAAAATCCTATATCTAACCCCAATATGTAAAACTGCTGAAATCAAAGCTGCTTTGGTTGAAGCAGAGACAAAGGGCCCTGAATCCACCGATTTTCTTCTCCTTTACCCTAAGCACAGTGGGTTCTAGATCACCTCACTCCTATGGAATTTCAGCTTTTTGTAATGAAACAACAGAGTGTGTGAAGCATTAAAAATACTCCTTTTCTGGAAGACTGGCTTTTCCCCAAATTTTGTGCCTCTTTGGCTAACCTCTTCAGTTTTCTATTTGGAAATGAGGAGTCTGAAATATTCCATTCTAAATCTATTTCATTCCATCTATTTTCTTTCTTTTGTCATCAAACTTCTTGAAGAAAAATATAAAAATATTTTAATCAAAATTTACAAATTGTGGCAACTTGTAATTTCAAAGATGGCAGCAATGAAATCTTCCTTCCTGCTTGCTCTTCTGCAATGTGATCTTGCCACTCAATCAAGAAACAGACACCAATTTTCCTCCCCTTAAGCCCAGTTACCCTTTTTTAGATCAGTGCTGCCCTTAGTAACTCACTTGTACCCAACACCATAAAGCCGCAGAATGGCACTGTATGATTTCCTAGACTAAATCGGGAAAGGCCATGCAACTTTTACGTGCTTGCCTTGGAAAGTTCACCCGCCAGATGTTCACTCTGGACACTTTCTCTAAGAAACAACACTGCCACCACGTTGTGGTGAACCCAAGCCAGAAGAGAAGTCACTTGTAGGTACCCTGGTAAACAGTCCCAACTGAACCCAGACTTCAAGCTATGTCAGACCAGGCACTAGACATGTGAACAATCTACAGATGATTCCAGCCAGTCATTCAGGTCACTCCAAGCCAATAAAGCTGAGACCCCAAAAAAGCCACCCCCACTAGGCTTTGTCCAAATTCCTGATAGAAATAATTCATTAACATAATAAAATGGTTGTGCTTTTGCCACTAAGCTTAAGGTGGTTTGTAACACAGGAATGTTACACCAGAACATTAATAGCCCTATTGCTGACCATATCCAGTGTCCCTCACTCATGTTTCATCCTCTTCAACCTTGCAAGCACTCTTTAAAACTCTGTCTAACCATTACATTCATGACATAGCACTTATGATTCTCTTTGTATCTCAATCTTTTTAAAGTAAAAATCCTTAATGGATTCCTCATTTCCTCTAGTCAACTCTTAAAAGGTGTTTGTAGAGATCGTTTCCTCAGCTACTCTTCCCTGCCATTCTCTCTTGACCAGCTCATCCACTACTTGGATTTAAATTATCACTTGACTTATTCATCAATTCACTCAATACATCTTTGTTGAGCATCTACAATATGTCACTGTTCTAGGGACTGGATATATATATAGCTGCTCACCAAACATACAGCATTCTTCCTCTAATGGTAGATACCATCTAGTAAGAACGGACAAAAAAATAAACAAATAAGCATATGGTAATTTAATAGGCCAAGTAGAAACAGGTGCCATGAAGAATACAAAGCAGGGTGAAAGGGATATAAACTGATGATAGAAAGGTACTATTAGGTATTATTTTATATAAAGTAGAAGACATCTTTGATAAGGTATATTTGATAAGAGACCTACAGGATCTAGTTCTACATATGTAGAGAGATCATTGCAGGAAAAGGTATGTGACAGAGTTCCCTAAAATAGCAAGGAAGCAGAGATGGCTGGAGTAGAGTGAGGAAACAGGATAATAATAGGAGATGCAGCTAGGAGTAGAGTTCATATCATCCTTTGGCTATCATTAAGGCTTTTAATTTTTTTCTGAGGAAAATGATGTGGTAGACATTATATAATATATAATATATAATATATAAATATATATAATTTATAAATAAATATATACATATATAAATATATATGTATACATAATATATAAAAGCATCATTATTTTCCCCACCTCCTTCCCCTAGAAACATTCAAATTTATATTCCCGATTCTTGAGTCCAAACATATCACACTTTGTCCCTACTCAATCTTCAATGAATTTCTATGGCCTAGTCAGTAGAATCAACTAACAAAGCCCCAAGATCCTTTATAGAATAGCCCCAAACTACCTTTATGAACTTATCTCCATCTATGGTGTAAGAACTCTCAGTTCTTGCTCTCTCAGTTAATTTTATCATTTGACTGGATTCTTATTTTTTATTAATTAAATGACAGCTCTCTCTCTGTTATCATTCTCTATTCAATAAAATTGATAATATTACATAACTTATTGAAGCCACACTAATTATTCTTTAGCTTAAATCGTGTAACTTCTATCATGGTTCTAGTTGGTTCAAGTTTAATTCTTGGAACATGATTGCTTTTCTGTCATTTTCTTAATTTTTCTTCCTCTGTGACTATAATCCTCAGTAATTGCTTTTGTTGTCTATAAGAACTCTCTTGCCCACCCAGATAAACAAGGGTGATTCCCTATTCAAAGATGCCATAAACGTCCTCATTCCCTTCATTTCATTATGCTGTTGTACTCCATCTATAGCCCCAGTTTCGATGATCTCAAACCTGACTGCATCAGAATAATTTAGGGGGTTTTAAACACACACAATCAAGCCCAACTCCAAGAGCTGGTATAGAGCCTGGAGATGATCTATCATTAGTAAATTTCCTGCATGGTTCAAGCCAAGGTTTGTCGCTAAACAAAGGATATAAATCACTATAACTCCTGATCCCATCAAAATTCTACTTTTCCTTCAAAATCCGTGACCACAGTAGTAACAACTGCTGCTTACATTGTGTTTATTCCATATGCCAGGGACTTATCTAAATGCTTTTATATATACTAGGTCACTTAATCCTCACAAGCACCAGGAATCAACAAAGTTTAGACATAGCTTCTGCCCCAATCTCTACTGTTTTGCTCTTGGGCCCAGCTGTGGACATGCATTCAGCTTAAAGGGATCTCCTACTTCTTCCCACTCAGGAGAAATAGAAATCTGGCAGCATGAGCAGGAAGTCAGAAAGATCAATAGCATCAGGCTGTCTGCTGTTGCCCCTTGCTGTTGGATTCCTTACCTGCATATCAGCTCTTATTTCTGCTATGAATAACTCCACTGATTCACAATGTTGACCTTAGCCTGACCCAATGACTTTGGCTTCTACCGAGGGGCGTCCTGACAGTTTCTTCAGGCCAGTCTGCAGCTCTATTTCCAATAGAGAACACCTGCAGGTTATAAGTCTCCATACAGCAGAGTGCTGACCTAGTGTATGAAGCTTTGTACAATGTTTTGCTAAGAAGTCAACACATGCTTTCCTAGGTCCCTTCCTGGGAAAGATGTCAACTCATGGGGGACTATCCTAATTAGATAACTTCAAACAGTGACAACCTAGCAGATAAAAATAAGTGGAAAAAAAACTGTAAGACATATCTAGCTAGAATCCTATCAACAGTTGATTTTATTATTTGACTGGATTCTTATTTTTCTCAATTAAATGACAACCATTTCTCTTTAATATCATTTCTTATTCAATAAAATTGATAATATTGCATAACTTATTGAAGCCACACCAATTATTCTTTCCCTTACATCATATAATTTATATCTTTCATGGTTCTTGTCACTTCAAACTTAATTCTTGGAACATGATCTTTTTTCTGTCATTTTCTTAATTTTTCTTCCTCTGTGACTATGATACTCCAGAATTGCTTTTGTTGTCTCAGCTGCTCTGTCTTGACTGCTTTCTGCTCTTCTAACTAAATGCTAATCCATTTCCACTCATTGCCTGAGGGAAAAAAAAAAACAGTTCAATTTTAAACTTTCCTTTCTTCTTCTGACTATAAAATAATACATAAAATTTGGAGACAAGAAAATAAAAATCATACACAACCCAGAGGATTACTGCTAAGAGTAATGTTATTCTTTCCAGCCTTTGATACATGTAGATGTAAATAACTATACTGGCTTTAAAATTTGGGATAATGCTATAGATAATTTTTATTGTACTTACAAAAATCAATATCAAATTTTGAGCACTTTCCATGTTCTTTGAAAAAGATATTTTGGAGGGCCTGGCTTATTTTTTAATTTTAGATTCAAGGGGTACATGTGCAGGTTTGCTATATGAGTATATTAACTGATGCTGAGGTTTGGGTTTCCACTGATCCCATCACTCAGATAGTGAACATAGTAGTACCCAATAGGTAGTTTGAAAAAGATAATTTTAACATTTGGGAAAACTAGGGTTTTTAATGACTTTATAATACTTTTCCACACACGACCATAATTAATTTTTTGTATTGTTGAAATGAATTTTACTATTACAAATCAATTGCTATTTTTGCTTCAATGAAAAATCGTATTGCTATTTTTAAGCTGTCATAAAGAACTTTGAATAAATATCCTTAAACATAGAGCTTGGATATACATAGGTTGAATTTTTCCCCGTGTAGATTTCTAGAAGTAAAATATTACTGAATAAAATGACTCAAACATTTTGCTCCTTCCTTCATTCAATAAATATTTGTTTCGTACCTATTTTGTGTTAGGTCCTATTTTAAACTCTGGAAATACAGCCATGGATAAGAGACAGCACTCACACTTAAGCAGCCTTCAGTTCAGCAGGGGATATAGTAATTATGCAGTTGCACTTACCATCTTAAGTACGGAAATAATGGTAAATACAGTAGAAGTTCCCCTTAATCAACTTACATTTATACAATTCTGGAATATCTAATGTCCTCCAGTCCTAGCCTTAGACTAACGGATTCCCCCAACACCACATACTCTTGGTTGGTTAACTACTTGCTCCTACTGGTTAAATTGTGTAGCTACCAAGAAAAAGTTTCATGTGCCCCCAAACCTATTTATATCAGTTGTAAATGTTACTGTGATCCCATAATTAACTGTATAAAAACTGATGCTATTTGAATGTGAAATGCTTGAGTAAGAGTCAACAAAGACAAGTAACTAAAAATAGATTTCTGAAGAGCTAGATGTGAGTGAAAAAATGTAAAAGATTTTTAAAACGGTGAGTGTAAAGAATCTGCATTCAGATTATTCCGCAAGCGTGTTAGATTCTTGAATTCCAACTTGGAAATTTAAAGGATACATTATAAACTCTATTCAAAGGGCCCATCTCAGACAAAAGGCCTTAACCTTCCATAAGAGTTAGGTGAATTCATATATTTCATGTGAGTTTTAAATTTTATAATTTCCTCCTTAAGGCCACCTGTTGGACTAACTAATCACTGCTGGTCTCAATGATGCTGAATGAATTATTCCTTAACAAAATCAAAGCTCTTATAAAATAGTTCCAAACTGCTTCTTTGAAAGCAGTTCAAAACAGCTTATTTGAAAGCATTATATATCTCTTTTTGCCATAAGATAGCTAGCACTTAGTATTTAGAATTGTTGCCAATTTGAGAGATATATATATACACACACATATATATACAGATCATTGTTATAATATACTTTTAGGAAATTAACAGTGACATTGAACCAATGTTTACATGTTTGAGAATTTGTATTTCTCTGTGAATTCCCTGCTGACCTTTTTTCCTTATTGATTTGAAAAAGATTTTTAACATATGAATGCTATTATGTTATTATCTGTCATAAATATTTTTGAAGTCTATTTCTACCATTTTAATTTTATTTATAATGTTTTTTAACTGACCAAAATTTTTAATGTTTACATTAAAATTTAGAAAGTTTTTTTAAATTTTCACATTAAAACTTCAGAAACTTTTATTATTATTATTATTATTATTATTATTATTATTATTATTATACTTTAAGTTCTAGGGTACATGTGCATAACGTGCAGGTTTGTTACATATGTATATTTGTGCCATGTTGGTGTGCTGCACCCATCAACTCATCAGCACCCATCAACTCGTTATTTACATCAGGTATAACTCCCAATGCAATCCCTCCCCCCTCCACCCTCCCCATGATAGGCCCCGGTGTGTGATGTTCCCCTTCCCGAGTCCAAGTGATCTCATTGTTCAGTTCCCACCTCTGAGTGAGAACATGCGGTGTTTGGTTTTCTGTTCTTGTGATAGTTTGCTAAGAATGATGGTTTCCAGCTGCATCCATGTCCCTACAAAGGACACAAACTCATCCTTTTTTATGGCTGCATAGTATTCCATGGTGTATATGTGCCACATTTTCTTAATCCAGTCTGTCACTGATGGACATTTGGGTTGATTCCAAGTCTTCACTATGTGAATAGTGCCGCAATAAACATCAGAAACTTTTTAATTTTTATTTTTATATAATCAGATCCACCACTCCACATCTTTCTTTCCTAAACTTGTCTAAGTCTTGTGAATGATATAACAACCAACAAATTTGACGGGGATTGCAATTTATTGATGGCAATAGAATCAAAGATTCTATGTGAAAGCCACGTTTATTTGTTTTTATTTTCTTTTATGCTCTTTCTCCAAGTTTGTAAAAAGCAAAAATTATGTGGTGCACACCTGTTATTTCCATATGCGATTCCTTCTCTACTCTTTAACATCTCTCCTTACAAGAATAAAAATGAACGTTGTTCTTTAGTGACATCATAAGCTCTAAATCTACAGGTAAAAAGCACTTCTAATATATAACTGTCTTATTGGCAGTATTTAAATATGAGAGACATGCCCTTGGTGTAGACAGCATGTGTATTATATAAAATCTATTAATATTCCCTTAAATAAATTTGAATCTTTGAACTTCATCTCAAACATATAACTTAAATATCTGAACTGTTGTTTGAAATTTTGTAACTGGGTCCATACATTCAGGCTTTCTTCAACAAATACTAATCAGATATCTACTCTTACTGAGACTTGGTATTCGATGCTGAAAATCACACAGAACAAGAGAAATATAGCTGCTACATTCCAAAACTTACATTCTAGCAGAAGGTGGGGTGGGAGTACAGGGGGAGAGATGGCAAACAAATTATACCAGTGAAAAATGATTATAATTTTAATAAACATTATGAATAAGTGCAAAGTACTACAAAAGCTTGTAATTAGGGTTCTTTAAGAAAATTATATTAGAGCTGAGCACTGAAGGATGGGAAATAATTAACCAATAGAAAAGACATTTGAGTTGGCTGTGTGGCTCACAGAACTCATTGAAAATCCTATGCTGCCACATCTGTTTTATGTGAGCTCAGCTCCCGGACAGAGCTGATTAACGTGGGCATGGGCATTTGATCCAAGGTGAGACATTTTAGGGAACTAAATCTAAGAGAAGAGAATCAATGCCTCTCTGGTGGTAGAACAGTCAATGTAGGAAGTAGACTCTGCATATGCTTATGGCTCTGTTCTCTGAATGTGAGAAAGGAAGTTGCAGGAGGAGAAAATAAAATTGATATCAGAGAGGCATGGAGATAAAGGCATAGACAGAAAGGGAATCTAGGCAGCATTTCAGTTCTTGTTCCAGTTGCCCCCAAGGCCTGGATCAGTCCTGCCCTTAATACAGTTATGTGAGATACTGGAGTTTGCTTCCAATAAATCTCCCTTTTTCCAAAGCTAATTGAATATGAGTTTCTGTAACTCTCAACCCAAAGCATGCTAATTCACATAAGCAGGCAAAAGGGAAGAATCACATTCCAGACAGAGAAGACAACATATGTCAAAACTCAAAGCAGACAGAAGACACTGAAAGAATCCTTTGGGATGGAAAGAAAAATCGTCCAAGATGAGAGTAGTCAGGCAGGGAGAGCTCGGATCATGTGGGGCCTTTTGCACAAGTATGGGATTTGGTATTTAGCCTAGGAGCAATTTTCACATTCATCCTACTGAAGCACAAAGAGAAGCAAACAAACAAACAAAGGCAACTCAATGATTGAAAAATGTGCTCTTTCCCAGCATTTATTAATAGTTTGGCAAATATTTTTGAGCACTTATTGTATGCCAGGTCCTGCAGAAGTAGAGTGGAGGGAGGGGCAGCAGAAGAAAGAATAAGCATTTGACTTTCCAGAAAACATTATTAAAAGGTATATTTTTCAATAATTTTCAAATAATTTTTGTTTTTCACAACTAGGGTAGGGGGCTGCTGGCATCTAATTGGTTGAAACCAGGGATGCTACCAAAATTCCCCTTCAACAAAAAGTTATCTGGCCCCAAATATCAATAGTGTCAAGGCTGAGAAACCCTGCCTTAGCGGGGGAAAAATAATGCAGGACTACTAAACATGAATAGAAAGTGAGCAAAGGGTGGAGTATTTCCTCACGTGTGCTCTCCCAGGTGTTAAAACTTGACTATGCCTCTGGGACACTAAAGCAGGACAATGTTTTGTTCTCCAGGAACTTACAGTCTGGTGAGGAAGATGGGCAAGAAAGATGTAAACAGAGTAATGCTCTAAGTGCTAAGATGCAAAGATGTGGATGAGCCTGTTTTTCAGTGGGCAGACAAAGAAGGAATATCCAACCCAGTCTCAGGCTATTAGGAACACTCTCTAGTGGAGAAATGTCTTAGTTGCTATGTAAGAAGGAAGAAAGCCATTTGAGATTTCTCAAAGAACTAAAAATAGAACTACCATTTGATCTAGCAATTCCATTATTGGGCATATACTCAAAGGAAAATATATTGTTCTACTGAAAAAACACACGTGCCCTTGCATGTTTATCATAACAGTACTCATGATAGCAAAGACATGGAATCAATCTAGGTGCCTGTCAACAGTGGATTGGATAAAGAAAATGTGGTACATATACACCATGGAATATATGCACCCTAAAAAGAATGAAATCAGGTCCTTTGCAGGAACATGAATGCAACTAGAAGTCATTGTTCTAGGCATATTAATGCAGAAACAGAAAACCAAACATGGCATGTTCTCACTTACAAATGGGAGCTAAACATTTGGTACACACAGACACAAAGAACAGTAACATTAGAGGGAAGAAGGAAAGAGTTGAAAACTACCTATCAGGTACTGTGTTCACTACTTGCGCAAAGGGATCATTAGAAGCCCAAACCTCAGCATCATGCAATATACCCATGTAAAAAATCTCTACATATACCCCCTGAATCTAACATAAAAGTTTAAATTAAAAAATAAGGTGTAAGAGAAGGATCAGAGTCAATATAAGAATACTGAGAAAAAATTAGCCAGGCAAAGTTGACATAGACATGAGGAAAAGATTTCAGACAGAAGGAGCCTCATATGCAAAGATCTGGAGTCACGAGAGTGTATGGAATGTCCATGGAGCTCAGGCTCTCAGGATGTCTGGGGCAGAGAACCCAGAAAAGGGCAAGGCTGGAGATGCTGTTGGAGCAGTAAGTCCTTGCTGTCTTTAGAAGGGCAGTTACTCAAAACTTATTCCAGTGCTTCAGGAGTCAAGTTAATAGAGGACAGAGTTGTGACTTGGTGTATTATGAAGTGGGAAGCAGTGGCATTTTTAGGTTAATTCTGACTTAATATGCTTCAAGTCTATTTTTATATTATGTGCCTGACGTGCCTCAGTTCTGTATTTCACTGTGCCCAGATATTTATATCGAGTGTGATAAATCAGTGATAATGTTATTTGGCATGTTTCACAACCAGTCAGTTTGACTGACACAAGGAAGCAAACTAGTATATTTTAAAACTTCTTAAACTCACTTTTGTTATAAGGCTGCTTATATATTAAACATCCACCTCCATTGTTTCTTGACAAACCTTCTTTTAATTTTATATACGTGTTAATTTTCAATGATATACTCTTCAACCAGAGAGTAGACAATATGCCACACAGATTCTAGGAATATAATCTCAACCAGGGAACTGCTTGAGAGATGATAGAATAAATGAGCCAGCCCCAAAATCTCAGATATAGCCCTTTCACTCTCTGGATATTAAACACCTCCAGTTAAATCAAGGGTTTACTGTTTTCATGACCAGCCTATTAAAGGAGCAAAGGAAAACAATGGTCTGCTGCTTTTCTAGAGGGGTTGAATTCAATTTCTCTTCAACACAGTGGGAAAATGAGGATGGTGGTAGACAGGTAGCTATTTGGGAGACCAATAACAGGGTCACAAGGGAAATTTAGAATTTAAGTAAGGTCAAGACCAACAGTTAGATGCCAAAAATTATAGCAGTACCTGAAATCAAGGTAAAGCAAGGTCAGTCATCAACATAAAAGAGTCAAGATCCCAGTTATAAAAGAAACCTAATACTGGCACAAAGCCTATTCAAATGAATTCATCAAAGACATGGAGTCTTTACTTCACACAGGACACTATGTTCATCCATGTTTCCTGCTGGAGCAGGAGGCAATACTAGCGAGAGGCCAGGCAATAGTTTGTTTGTACCAGTAGGTGAATCTCAGTATAAATGAGATCTATGAGCACTATATCCACCATTGACAATGTGCATTCACAATGAGCACAGACCTTGGCAAGACAGCTGTATTATATTATGTCAACGTCTTTCTCCCTTTGTTCAAAACTTGAATAACAATGAAAATGGGACTTCTCCTCACCCCCACCTCAAAAAAAAGGGTATTTGGGAATAACCTGTCTCAAACCAGTACATTTCACATAAGGCCAATTCAAAAAAAATTGAAGGATACAAAGTTAACCAAGTACCATTTATTGAAGAGACTGGCCTTTCTCTATTGTGTTCTTGACACTTCTGTTAAAAATCAATAGGCTGTAAATGTGTGCATTAATTCCTGGAATCTCCATTCTGTTCTATTGGTCTACATATCTGTTTTTATGCCAATACCATACTGTTTTGGTTACTATAGCTTTACAGTATATTTTGAAATCAGATAGTGCAATGCCTCCAGGTTTGTTCTTTTTGCTTCGAATTTCTTGGAATATTTTGAGACTTTTGCGTTTTCATACAAATTTCAGGATTTTTTAAAATTTCTGTGAAGAATATCATTGGTATTTTGATAGGAATTGCATCATATTATGTATTTCAAAATAGCTAGGAGGGGAATTTTTAATGTTCTCATCACAACAAAGACAAATGTATGAGGTGATGAATATCCTGAAAACCCTGATTTGATTTTTACATAGTGAAACAAAACATCACATTGTATCGCATAAATATGTACACTTATAATGTGTCCATAAAACAAAGTTAAAAGGTCAACTGTCTGATAAATGGTGTATTCAAATTGGTCAAGAAAGAAGACAGAGAAAGATGGAAGGTCAAATAGAGCCCAGACAAACCATCATGATTTGAATTCCTTTCCACTCCACTTAAAGACTAGTCAGTGTCAGATAAATATTACTCTGCAAGAAAAATAAAAGGGGATTTTAATGGCACTGTCTCCATAAGGACTTTTTTTTTTTTTCTCCAGATTCAAAGAGGTATAGAGAATAACCACATTTAACACTAGATCATGAGTCTTCTCAGCCACATAAATAGGTTTATTATGCACATGGGGAAAAAATAGGAGAGGAAAGAAGAAAACAAAATATGGTAGAGTTTGCTCGATTAAACAGCTTCCCCCACATGACAGAACTTGCCCTTTAGATTAGGAAGGTCAAATGGCTAATATCAAGTGCAACTAAGTGCCCTTATTCTAAAGGCAGATGCTAGTTCAGATCAGCATGTTTTCGATTTTTTTTTTTTTAAGTCGAACTCTGTTGTCCTTGAAAATGTCAGGTACAAATCCTCTGAAATGTCTGACATTTTCAAATTCCAAACAATGGATTACCTAAATCTGTATGGAGAATAAGAAGTAAAATTAACAACCTGAGTTTATTCAAGTTTGTGAGTTTTTATAATGGTCCCATTTAAAAGATTCTCATATCAAAGTCCAACAAACTCATTAAAATACTTCCTAGAAATCAAACAAAAGCATACATTCTAGATCAGAACAAATCCAATGATACTTACTCTTTTAAAAATCTCAAAGGCATGAAAAGCCCTAAATATCTGATGACATTTTAATTTAATAAAAAATGAAAAATACAAAAGAGTAACCACAGACTGAAACACTGGGACAAAACCAAGAGCTATTTAACATTAAGCAGACATCTTTCTCTTTGAAATGCTCTGTACATGTCACATATAAACTTAAACCACAGTTATTTAGTAAGGCAATCACATCCTCTGAGAAATCTTCACGTAATATTGAAATTCACATCTCAGATTTAGTGTATGACTGCAACAGATCACTGTATATACTTAAGAGAAGATAGGTGGGCATTTTCATGGAGACACAAAGCTGGCCCACACAGGGAAGAAGAAACCCGACATGCAGCGGGGGAAGCTGAGATGAATCACCATGTGGAGAGAGAGAATAAGGGAATAGCTACCTTGGGTCTCAGAAAATATTCAGTAGGCCTTTAGGCAGGAGGATTGAGACAAACTTTAGAACAAATTTACCTCCCTAAAAGCATATGGGGGAAAAGAGAGCAATCATGAAAGTTTATTTCAGATGATCCTTTCTGTATAAAACTAGAAATCTGAGACCCCTGAGCCAGATAAAGAAATTATTTCCGAGTTTGCTGAATGGCTCTGCCACACTCTGTTCTTAAAACAAAGTTGGTGTACTGCTAGGGAAGCAGTGGGACTCCAGATATTGGAAAAAACTGCATTTAAGGGAAACAAAAAATGAGGCTGATCAAACAACCACAGAAAAAACAACAGGAAAAATTCAGAACGCTATTTACCATTTTACTCTGCTTTGGGTAGTCCATACTTATGATAGTAATCTGTAATGCACAGAGTAAGTTTTCAAAGGGTCATAAAGGGAAAAGTCTGTTTTTGATGATTAATTGAAAGAGTTGAGGATGTGAATCCTGGAAAAAAGAGATCTAAAAGAAGAGAAGATGAGAGTCTGCAAATATTTAAAGGTCCATTACATAGAAGAAATAGCCATATAAGCCTTGCTCTCCATTTTCAATTGATTGAAATTGTGTGCCAGATGCTACCGTCAAGTTCGGAAGTAGATTCATATATACACACATAAGTATGTAAACAATTTACAAATATATAAAGATGTGAAACAGAACTTTCCAACAAGTTCAAACAATTTGATCTCTCAAAAAATGTAGGTGAACTTGTGAAGTAGCAAGCTGTGTTAACACATTCAGCTGAAGACTGGTCAGGAGCATTGTAAAGGGGAGTCATGCATTTATTAGGGGTCAGAGTACATAGCTTCCAAGTGTTTGTTCAGTCCTGAAACTGAGTCAATATGATTACTTGGAAAGAGAAAATGTAGAGTATTGTGAAAATTATGCACACCTGGCTTATAAGAGGTAATTATAAAAGTGTTTAATAATTTATGTACAAATGTAGATTATTGAGGCAGGTGGTATTTTAAAAGATGACGGTTTTATAAACTTGCACTTTTCCATTATTCATTTAATAATTTCTGCCCTGGAATAGACAAATGAGACCCAATGAGAATTCCACATTAAACTAGTTCAACATTTTAGCCAATAAAGACATATTTCAACCTTGAGCTTAAGACTTCGACATTAAGTGGGAAATATCTCCACTTTGAATAAGATTGATATATTTCTAAGAGGCTTTCTGAAAACCATTTCCAGGTACTTTCAGCAAGACTGAAATCTGTTCAAGTATAAATTCAATATTTCCATACTCAGAACTGAATCATGTATATGGAGTCATTTGTCAAAATAGAAGAAAAAGTTTGTTTTATTATTATTGCAACAGTACACAAGAAAACCTTTTCTACATATTTTCAAATGATTATTATCTATTTGAGATACAGAAATTAATATTGCCAAGATTAAGGTCTTTGTTATTTAGGCTAAAATGGATCATTTTCATAGGAATTAGGTTTTAAAGCTCATTACACTCAAAGATTTCCATTATGATCTAATTTGAAATGAAAGTAAACAGAAATAACAATTTTGTTCTGCTAAAATAGGAAGTCACTGTGCTTCAATAAAATATCACAGCACAGTTATAGGAGAAGCAATAAATAGGCTAAGATGCATGGCTCATGAACAATTATCAGCCATGTGAGGATTCATTATTAGTTTGTAGAAAATCATCTTTGTTTGTGAGGGATCACTAGCTGTTTTCTCAACCATAGATGGTATACTGTTGTCTCTCTTGAAAACACTCATCTGGCGGTGTCACAGAACTTAAAGTATACAGACACTGTGTGTACATACATATATATGAATATAATGCAAATTAACTATCCAAAATTCAAAGAAATTTACCATTATGTGGAGTTCAGGACCAGCTACAGAGTGATGCCTAGGTCACAAGAGATTTAACATGATGAAATGGTCTGCTTGAACTGGTAACTGTGGGTTCCTGGGAAAAAAGGTTGCAGAGAACGAACAACAAAGGTATTTCATAAAGATAATAAAGTCAAATGAAAAACTCCGAGAAGTTTCCAAGGCAATTAGTTGAGTTGGCATTATAAATCTCTGGTGCTTGAGAAGGCTCTAGACTAATCATGCCTATAGCAGTTGCAGTACTGGCAAAAATATAGGCTTTTCTTTATTATGACCCAGGCCATCCAAGGAGAATATTGAACTTTAAATTATTCTTAATAGCTTTAATGAGTTTCCCTTGTTTTAATTTACTCAATCAGAGACACAGTCTCTAAAAAAAAGGAAAAGCATACAGACACTCCAAATATACTCAAGTTGTTGGTCACCCCCAAGTTCTGGTCTCCAACACACCAAGTCAAGTCTTGTGGCACCAGGACAAGTGACACAGTTACCTTGAAACATTGCATCATGGACTAGTATGGCTTCAGGATCAAACTTTGGTTTCTTAACAAGAACAAGATCTTTAACATAGAAACTTTCCCTATAAGGAGTTGGTATTAGGTCTTTGAGAGAAGTTTAGATTTGAGACATTTTTTTTAACCCCCTAGAGGTATGCATGGTAGTTTAGTATTCTTCTGGGGCTATTATTCGTTTTCCAAACAGACTGTCTCAGTATTTGGATTTACAGCCACATATTTTAATGTTCCCCAATGTGTCTAGAGGCATAAGCAATTATTTGATAACTCCAAAGTCTAAAGCATTTGGTTTCTAGGACTCATATAAATGATCCACAAAATAAGGTTCTATAAGAATATAAATTATCCAAACATACCATATGGAAAGAGTCCAAAATATTCCTACTGATAGAATATAAAAATAGTTTCCTAATCCCATTTTATAAGACCATAATTCCTTCACTACAATACAAGGGAATAGTTGTGTTTAGCCACAGAATTCATTTTATAAAATAAGTTTTTATTCAGCTTTGCACAATGGTATTGAAAGTCCTACTGGTCTATGTTTTGAAATAAAAATACTATATTTTGAGCCAAGATTGGGAATCCAGACCCACTTTGAAATATGAAACTTTAGCTAAAGAGCAACAAAAGTTGATCTTAAAAAATGGGGATTCTAGAACTGATCAAGAGCAATATCCTAGGGCATCTTCATAGGTGCTGTCACTGTATCCCCGGTATACCAGATGGATAGACTTTTTTCTATACTTACTAATGCATCAAAAATACTGTTGTTGTGACTGAACAGCCCATATTCCTCAGCATGCTTTCTTCAAGGTATTAAGACGTTGGGCTCTTTTTTTCCTGAGCAAATAGTCAACAGGATTTTCTAAATGATTAGATTTAGAATGCAAAAATATCTGCGTAAGATGAGTGATAATCATTCTAGTACTTCTACCAAAGTGATATAGCATTCTCACTAATGAAACAATTTCTTGTTTATGACTTATTTAGGAAAAGGGAAAAGCTAATGATTTATTTAGGAAACTTCTACTCTGATAAAACAAGACCACAATCCCAAGATAGATTCAAGTAAGAAAACCTTTATCATTTTAAATGCTTCCATAATATAAGTTAACTTGATTAGAACTATTGTCTTTGCTTACATAACTTAAACATTATTTCAGTTAAAATAAAAACTTGATTCATGATTAAATTAAAACTCTAATTGCATCCAAACAACTACCTACCCAATGATAGCTCTGAAAATAATAGTTACATTTTGGTAGAGGTATTTAATTTCCTCTATCAAAAAATACAAAGCAATTGCAATTACTGTGACATTAGCGTGGTAATAGGTCTGCAGTTTCAAAACTCATGCTATTCCTCCAAAGAAAGTGAAAACTTGAGTTCATCTCCCATGAGTATTTCATCAAACAAGCGATTTTGTGATCATAACTTGCAGTCTTCCTTTCCTCCTTACTTCCCACACAGATTTCTCATTCTTCTCTTAGCTGTCTTCCAACTACTTTCCTTCCCACACAAGTCTTTTACTTATCCGCTACACAGCAACAATCTCTTACTTTCATCGACCCACTCAGGCTGACACATATTTATGCACTTCCTAGTAATTTTACTTTTGTTCAACATTAAGAAGGACTTTTCTGTATTATCTTTTCTGCTGTTGTGATTATATACGTGCGCACGTTTTGTCCCTCTCTGTGAATGGGTAAGAATTTATTAAATACTCATTGTGTTCACAATTTTATTAAACTAAAGTGGTTTTTCTTAGTTGAGGAGCTCCTTGAGAACATAATAATCTATTCGTTTTGATAGTCTCTTGGTACTTAAGTAGTATCTGGTACAAATAAATGCTCAATACGTATTTGTTGAATGAATGAATGATAAATACATTACTGGGAAACAAAATGTTTGGAAGAAAAGAAACCCGTAAGAATTTGATATTACTTCTGAAATTTAACTGTCCTCAATGTTGAACATTACTTTGAGAAACCCATTACATGAAAAATGCATAAGATAATTACATTAAGATATAATTATTTGTATGCCAACATGATTGACCTAAAAGGAGTGAATTTTCCTCAATTAAAATGAACTTTCTTACAAAAGTGTGCCTAACCAAAATTTTAGGAAAGGAAAAAAAATTTAAAGCAAAGTGCATCACCTGTCTTTGACCCAAAGTCTGCAGAGCATGAGCAATATTTGCCACAGTGTTTCATAACAGTGTTAGAGCTGCATGTCTTTGTCAGGAAAAAAAGACCAACAGTAAGGGTGTTTTTATTTAAGTAACATTTGTTTTGAGATATGACATTTGTAGAGTTAGAAAATAATACATAGGCTATAAGTACTATACAAATAACTCAATAACTTATTAAAATGGCATGCCAACATGTTTTCTTCCTGAATTCTCTATTAGTGGGCTTGTCAGTTTTATCTACAGTTGATTTTCATTTCTCTATATAACTCCAATCCAATTTGTTTCAAATCAGGAACAATTAATTCAATTGATTGATTTTCTTGATATTAACCTTCCAGTGAGCTAGTTATAACTTGAAAACACACTATAAAATAACTTAATTTTTTTCTATTAACAGGTGACAGTGAGATTCCTCAAATACTCCTACAGATACACATTTGCAAATGCAGATGAATTGCATGTATGGGCAAAGAATTATGAGCTGGTTATTATATGTATGATATCACATTTCAAAACAGCAAAACAAGTCCCCAATATGACTCACACTTTAATTTTATTTCCCAAGAAATATCTTTAAAAGTTTCATTAAGTGTTCATTTTAAATAATATATTCACTGTGTATAGGAACTTGTATTTTGGAGGTACTTGATCCATCTACAAAGAAAAATTAATTAAGAATTACTTTATTATAAAATGCTCCTAAAAGTCTTAATTGTGCTCATTTAAAAATAAAAAACGAATGTCAGCAATTAAGGCACATCATTATCATAGTTTAAAAGTTGTACATAAAACATTTAGCTTTTACTGTATGTTTTCACTGAATGATCTATTCCCCATCCCAAGGCAATCATGAAAAAAATTAGGTTAAACATAGCGTGTGGCATCACAATCTCTTAGAATTTGTTTCATCTATTTTATTGAATAGTCTGTCTCTTTGGTTATCCTATTTGAAGAAAAAGGACAAATAAAACATGGCCAGCAAAATAAATAAATAAATAAATAGTTTCAATATTTATAATAGTAGTATCAGTAACATTAAAAATTTGTATATAGCAGAAACGATAATATCTTACGATTTATGGTAAGTACTTTTTTGTTTTTTTGTTTCGTTTTGTTTTTTTAATGGAGTCTTGCTCTGTCGCCCAGGCTGGAGTGCAGTGGCACGATCTCGGCTCACTGCAACCTCCACCTAGCGGGTTCAAGTGATTCCCCTGTCTCAGCCTCCCGAGTAGCTGGGATTACAGGCGCCCACCACGACACCTGGCTAATTTTTTGTATTTTTTAGTAGAGACGGAGTTTCACCATGTTGGCCAGGCTGGTCACAAACTCCTGACCTCAGGTAATCCACCCGCCTCCACCTCTCAGAGTGCTGGGATTACAGACATGAGTCCTTGTGCACGGCCATGATAGGTGCTTTCAAAGAATTTTCACATGCATTATCATTTTAGGTCTTTATACCAATCCAGTGCAGAAAAAAGAGCACCTATTATTCCTATTTTACAGATAAACTAAAATGTTCAGAGGTAATATGTTTCACCCAAGTGCATTCCGCTCAAACCCTAAACACTTCCGACTTCAAATTTTCTTCCAGTCTTTGAATCTGTTTATCCTACAAATGCAGTCTTCTGTACTCACAATGAACTTACAAACTATTTATTTAGGAAAGTAGACATGTTCATTACGAGTGATCATCTAAGCACTCATTTTGCTTAGTAAATTTAATTCCCAGCCTAGTGTCCTGCTTATTTATTTTCATAATATCCAAATATCATGGCTAGACTTAAATTACTAAGTACATAACTTTCTATTACACAGGTACTCGAGATATTAGTGACACAGAAAAGAAACTAAATGCGAAAAACTAGAAACTATAGGAGATATTTAAATTATTTTCCAGTGGCCACATTATTATGAGAATGGTCAAACAGTATGTTTTAGTGACTTGATAAGGAAGGCATTCACAGAGCCAAGACTAGAAGCCTAGTGTGACTGAACAAAAATTTAGGTACTTTAGATGGTCATCATCTTTCTTTTTTACATGATGCTTGTGAAAAACATATGGATAAAGGAAAATATAAGATATACAAAATAACTTTTCCCTCAAATATTTTGCTATGTGAATTCTTCAAAACACAGATTGTTGATCTAGTAATTATATTAGTTCCTCCAAATCCTTAAGATCTATTAAATCTATATGCTATTAGGACTTTTATAAATTATCATTAATGACAAAAAAAGTACTATGAAATCACTGTCATAATAACAAGAACTGACTAACTTTATGTCATGCATTTTCAACAGGAGTGATATCATCCCCCAAAAGGGTGAGAATTAGTTCACAAAAGGTGAAAAAATCTTACTCTGTATAAATCACAGATATACATACAGCACATAAACCGATATATAGTATACCTGTGGTATTAAAATTTTAAGGGAGAGGGATCAGTTAGGAAAACAAAGTCTAAAGAAGCTCCTTAGAGGGCAAAAAACGAAAAAAAAAAAAAGATTGACAAGCACTTCTCTAAGTAAGTATTAGCAAGCTATTCTAACTTAAATAATTCAATAATTTTTTTACTTCCTTTAAGGGGATGATCAGTCATTGTAATATGTTAAATATATTATCTTATCTAAATATATTATCACATATATTATTATCTATTACATATTATGGAATGCTGGTTATCTGTACAGTATCCACTAAATAGCTGGAAACAAATACTTTTTATATATGAATTGTGCATGATCAAAAAAGAATAAATGCTTTATTGTTTTCAGCTCTTTTTTTAAGGCATACAACTATGTAATAATGGAATAACTTCATTCAGTGACTATAAACCCACCAACACCAGGAAATCTATCTTTTATTTCCTGAAATAGTAAGATGTATTCTCCTCATGGTAGACTGATTCTGCTTTGAGACTTTATTTTAAAAAATTTTTGAATCATCTAGTATAAACAAACATGAGAGAGGAATTACAGTGAAAGATTATTCATTTCATAGGCCAAATTTTAAAGTATGCAATACTTTACCCCCAAATATATTATAAACTAAAAAGAAAATCTAAACCTTTAAATAAAAATATACAGAGAAGAGATTTCTTAAATATAATGGTAGAGATTTTTAAAAAGTCAACATTAGGCCGGGTGCAGTGGCTCACGCCTGTAATCCCAGCACTTTGGGAGGCCGAGGTGGGCTGATCACGAGGTCAGGAGATCGAAACCATCCTGGTAACACGATGAAACCCTGTCTCTACTAAAAAAATACAAAAAATTAGCCGGGCGTGGTGGTAGGCGCCTGTAGTCCCAGCTACTCGGGAGGCTGAGGCAGGAGAATGGTGTGAACCCAGCAGGCAGAGCTTGCAGGGAGCTGAAATGGTGCAACTTCACTCAAGCCTGGGTGACAGAGCGAGACTCTGTCCCTCTCTCCAAAAATAAAGGTCAACATTATTCTTAAGCTGGAACACCAACACTATCAACTTAAAACAGAAAAAACAAGGATATCTGTTATCATGATTGATTTCTTAAATTCTTCTGTAACTTCTATTCAACATTTTAAAATATGAAATCTTCACTTCAGCATATTTAAAGGAAAAGATCATATCATAATTATATTTATTCTAGATACTGTTAGGAATAGGAGACGTTGAACATGAAAGACATGAATCTAACCTCAGAGAACTTACAGTTAAGTGAGAAAAATAAGCATTAACAAATAATTATACAAATATTTAATTAGTTACAATTGTGATAAGAGATGTAAAGAGTGCAAAGTGCCATGGTACCACGGCAAAGTGCCATGTAACAGAGAAACTAACCTAGAAGGATAATAAGGGATTTCTAGGGGAAATAATAATCAAGAATAATGGCCTGAAGTTAGTTAGACAAATAAAGCAATAAAATGCGAAAAGCATACAGAGGGAAATGTGGCATAAAGGGGCAAAGTGCCTTTAAGAAATTGCAAAAACAAAAAAGCAGCTCTGAATCATTCTGAGTAAGGAAGAAGGTGCCCAAAGGAGGGAACAGGCTCAAATCATGCAGGGCTTTGTCACCCATGTTACAAGTTTTAAATTTAAGAGTTCTGGCCGGGCTAAGTGGCTCACGCCTGCAATCCCAGCACTTTGGGAGGCTGAGGCAGGCGGATCACGAGGTCAGGAGATCGAGACCATTCTGGCTAACAGAGTGAAACCCGTCTCTTCTAAAAATACAAAAACTTAGCCAGGCGTAGTGCTGGGTGCCTGTAGCTACTTGGGAGGCTGAGGCAGGAGAATGGCGTGAACCCGGGAGGCGGAGCTTGCAGTGAGCCGAGATTGCACCACTGCACTCCAGCCTGGGTGACAGAGCGAGACTCCATCTCAAAAACAAAAACAAAAACAAAAGGGAGAATTCTAAGTAGAGAAATAAAATTATCAAACGTTTATTTTTAAAAGTTCACTTTAGCACCTGTGTGGACAATGGATAAGAGTCAGGACATTTTGGATAAGAAAAGAGTTGCACTGGGAGCAGTGGCTCACACCTGTAGTCTCAGGACTTTGGTAGGCCGAGGCAGGCAGATTACCTGAGGTCGGGAGTTCGAGACCAGCCAGACCAACATGGAGAAACCCCGTCTCCACTAAAAATACAAAATTATCCGGCTGTGGTGGCGGGTGTCTGTAATCCCAGCTACTCAGGAGGCTGAGGCAGGAGAATCGCTTGAACTTGGGAGCGGAGGTTGCAGTGAGCCGAGATAGGGCCATTGCACTGCAGCCTGGGTAACAAGAGCCAAACTTCATCTCAAAAAAAAAAAAAAAAAGAGTTGCAACAGTCAGAGAAAATAAAGGCCACAGAGATGGAGGATGATGGTCAAATATGAGAGATAACTAGGAATTAAAAGGAGCTGGATTTCACAATTGACTGGACAGCAAGAAAGGTGTGAGAGATGATTCCAAAGACTGACTTGCACAACAGGGAACAGAGCGAATGAGCTGTGGATAGGAAAACATGTGACTGAGAATGCTTTCTGAACCTTTGGAATTAAACAGCAACTGCTCTGAGAGGCCAAACAGAAAGTCAGAAGGATAATGTCATTATTCTTTGACTTCACAGCAGCAAGATCCAGGGGTAGGAATGTCCTGAGTACCTGGAAAGAAAGCTCTACCAAGTTCAAAATTAAATGCACATGTTTGGTGCCTGTCAAAGCAACTCCCATAAATACTAAGAAGAAATCAATCAGAGTAGTAGTTCCCTAGTGAAACTAGCTACAGCTTTAGAATGTACAATTTATATTCTGAGAGCAGGATTCCAACAGGATATACATGGGGAGGGAAAATTCAAGTCCCATCCATCCAGTTTGGGACAAATATAGAAAAGGACGAGAAAAATAGGAAGAAAAATCAAAATGAAGGCTTGTAGACAGATATTGTTAAATGAGAGGAAGATACAGTATTCTAAAAGCAATAGCATAACATTACTTAAAAGTATACTACGAGAGTGTGAGAAAAAAGAAATACTGGTCAAAGGGTACAAACCTTTAGCTGTAGAAAGAATAAGTACTTCAGATCTAACATACACGATAGCAACTATAGTTAATAATGTATTGTATACTTGAAATTTGTTAAGAGAATAGCTCTCAAGTGTGCTTTCCATACACAAAAATGGTAACCATGTGAGGTGATAAATATGTTAATCAGCTTGATTGTGGTAATCATTTCATAATGTATACATATATCAAAACATTACATTGTATTCCCTAAATATATGCAATTTTTATTTGTCAATCATATATTAAGAAATCTGGAAATAATTAAAAATACGACAAGAGTCAAAAATAAAGTTTACAAAGCGTATATGCTTTGTACTTTCACAGAGTTCAGGAAACATGGACCTGGTCAATTCAATGTTTAGGAATGAGCTACAACAGAGTGTGAAGTAAAAAATATGAAGTTGGAAAAGAGATATGTGGAAATAAGACAGAGAGTGATAAGATAAGGAAAAGTATTAAAAAATTTTAAAAACAGCTAAATTAAAAACACTATTAGTGTTTTAATTTATGATGGTGGATTAAAAAATGGATTTAAGTAGGAGGAAATGGCAACAAAACCTTGGAACTAACTTACTGGACTAAAGAACGCAGAATCTCTAGACTGGTAACACAGAATTGTCAAAAGGATAGGGAAACTGAAGCATCACGTCCATCCTGGAAGGAGTGAGGTCTGTAAGTGGGAGCATGTCTCAAAGCTGTCTCAGAGGCAATTACATCTCTAGTTACTCTCCATCATTCCATATCAGTGTGTGACTACCCTTCCACCAACCTGGTAGCAGGTTGGAAGTTTTTTGTTTGATTGGAGGGTTTTTCTGTTTTGTTTTTTAAGAGACACAGAGTTATCCTCTGAACTGGGAAACACAAGACAGAGTAGAGGGTATGTAGGTACCATACTGAAAACAAGAGAACTGAATAAGCTACAGAATGCTGAATTTCTAATACACTCCCACCCTAACTGCTTTCACCTCTCAGCTCTCCAACTACTTAAGAAGTAAGCTGCTTACGTAAAGAATCTGAACAGTCCAAAAGAGAAAACCTAAACGTATTAACACTAGTGGTTCTCCAATGAGAGCCCTACTGCATCATTCTACATTGAGTCTCAATTTTTACAAGAGATTTCAGAGTAGACAGTTTGGAATTATCAATTATTTGAGGAAAGCTTCTAGTATAGAAGACGGAAGCCAAAATAGTAAAGTCAGCACAAAAATCTTAGGAAAGACTATGCAATAAAAAATAATTTAAAATGGATGACATGAGAATATTCAAAAAACAACAAAAAAAAAGAGCACTTAGAAATTAAAAGTACAACAAGAAGATACAAAATTTCACACAGGTTTGGTCAATAAAGAAATCTCCCACCAAAAAATTATAGCAAAAAGATATACATGAAGGCAGGAGAGGAAACAGCACAACAAGAAGAAAAGTTTAGGAGATCAAACAGCCTAACAACAGGACATCCAGAAATGGAGAGGGGTGAAAATCCTCAAACAATTCAATACATATTTTCACAACTGGAGGATATGAATTGCCAGATAAAAGTGTTCAAAAATGTACAGCTCGGCAATTCATAATGGATCTTCACCAAGATATACATCATTTTAAAATTACAGAACAGAGTCAAGCAGAAGAGAGAGGGAAGAGGGAAAAAGGTCACATTCAAAGGATAAAGATTATAAGAATCATCTTACACTTTTATAGCAGCAACATTACAGTAAGAAAATAATGGAGAAATATCTTCAATATACTACAGGTAATTATTCCCTCCATAGAATTCTACACCCAGCCAAACTATCATTTAAATATGAGGGTATAATAAAGATATATTTAGACAAGCAAGGTTTTAAAAAATAAATTCTTTATTTATGTTTTCCTCAAGAAACAACTAAACGATATGTTTCACCAAAATGAAACAGTAAACTAAAAAACAATGAAGATACATGAGACCTAGGAAATGTATCATCATATATAAGAGATGGGAAAAGGTAATTGTCAGAATGACAGTGAAGAGAGATCCCAGGATGAAGTATGCACACCAGACACAGAGGAAAACCAGTCCTAACCACAGCAGTGACTCACAGGGCAGACACATTGAGGGCTGTTCTTTAAAAAATGCCTGCCATCATCGTACTGTCGTTTTAGCCTAAAAGAGATGCTTAGGTGAATCTGGCTCAGATTCTTGTCTCAGTTTGTCTTGGCAATAAGCTGATGACATTTTTGCTTTCTCTCCTTCTATTTTCCCGTAAGGTATTCTGCCTGGCTCAGCTGAGAACACTCACTTCAGTCATAGAAAAGTATGTTGCATTCACCTACTCTTAAGAGCTGGAAGTATGTCTTAATGAGTTTAGAAATATAAAATGCCAAGTATTTTATTCTCCATAGCCACGTTCCTGTGGGACATCTACAACCTAAACTAGGCTACTACTTTTACATGTCATGACTGTAGCCACCCTGTTTCATACATGGGATTATCTATTAACCTCTCCAGAAGAATCTTAAACTATTAAGGAAGGTGAATTCAAATTTTGATCCAGAACAACAGGAGTGAGAGAAAGGAGATAGTTAGCTTTCTATGAAATGCATTTAAAATATGTTATTTATTTAACATGTATATATTTATATTTCATCTAATAGTATATTATCATTTATCAATTTTTTCTTTATTATGACTATAGGAAACAGAATCTTGAAGTAAAAGTAAATATATATTTTTAAATTTCTGTATTGTGTACTCTACTGGATGCCTCAGAATTATTTTAAAAATCACATTAGTAGAAATAAAGGTTAGAATCGAATTACAGAAATGGCTAATCATTGAGGAGAGAGTCAATATATGAGAAAGGAAACATGAAAAAGCACTGTCAAAAATGAGAAAGAGGTTGCTAGATACAGAGAACAGAAAATAATGATCCAACTTAGATACTAAGTGTTCCTGGGAAGAAATAATACCAAAAAGATAAAAGCATCAGAGACAAAATAAAATTAAGATTTTATTAGAAAGTGGAAACCTAAGTTTGAAAGGTTTCACCCAATATTAAAAGACACAAAGACACAAAACCCGTATCTATCTAGATATCTATCTAGAGATGGGTTATATGTAGTTTAATATTTATCTATTGATAGATAGATATGCATGTTTTTTAAATTCAAAGGTAAAGACACTATCTTAAAAGTATCAATATTACCATCCCCCTCCCCTCAAAAAAAAAATTACCTACGGCAAGTAAAGAGATAAACCTGGATTAAAATTCAAATTGTCTAGGTCTCTGAAACTGTGCTAATATACTATATGCTAATAGATTGAATGTAAAATTTAAACTACGGGACTTAATTATTTATAAAGAGCTCTTATAAAGCCATAATAAAAACAGCATCTACTAATACAATGAATACAATATATGAAAAGGTGATTTAAAAATATTAATAGTCAATAAACCAGTAAAAGTTTTACTTATCATCTTTAGTAATTAAAAATCACAACTTAAAAGAGGATGAAATTGGCAAAGATTAAATAGAATAATAAATCTCTGTGTTGATAAGGGCTTATAAATACAGGCACTCATTCTCTGCTGATGAGAACATAAATTGAGAGGTTTACAATTTGATAACATATATCAAAATGCATACATTTTAACACGTATACATGTTAATAAATGAACATTCGATGAATCTAGTCTAGATCATTTTTGTTAGTGCTATTTTATACTTTCTAAATATCCTAATATGAGTACAAATCGTTTTTATAATTAAAAGTGTCATTGTCAAAACAGTAACATTTTAGAATTTGAGTCATTTGACCTAGTAATTCCTGTACTACAAATCTAGCCTAAGTAAATAAATAGATATGGGGAAAAACAGTTATACATATGAATGTTTATTGCAGCATTATTTTTACTAAAAATGAAAGGAAACAGCTCAAACATTTAATAATATGGTATGGTTAAATAATTTTCAGAGGAAATGTAAAGAAACGCTCACAAAAAGTGAGAAACTAAGATACAAATCTATAAATACAGTATAATCTTAATATGAACAGTATTTGAGAGTTAATAATGGTGTATGTGTAGTGGAATTACAGGTATTTGAAAGTTTTTACTTTATATTTTTATATATTTTTCAATTTTCTCCAACAACAGTTTATGATATTTTATATTCTAAAATATAAAATCATTAAACATTGTATTTGAAAATTATATAACTGAAAATATACAAATGTAATCAAGCTTGAAGAGTTATATAAGAGTCTCAAACAAATTAATAATAGAAACATTGAGTTGGCAAAGAAATTGATAAATTATCCAAATAACAGAAATGAAAATAGTTCAAAATTAACTTTTTCCATTTATTAGTATTCAGAAATATAAATTAAACTATAAAAAAGAGACTATGTCTAGACCTTTTCATTTAATAAAGATATTCAATTTAATTTTTTTAAATTAGTAGCCAGCCAGTATTTTCAGAGTGGTAAGAGAGGAAGCTTTATATACTTCTGCAAGGAAATAAAAAGTAATTAGACAATATGTAGAAACATTCTTGTGGCAAATATTTGTCATTTTCTTCTAAAACATTTACCTTTCTATATCCCTCTCTGTATTGAAGGGAGCTGGAAGCTTAGAGAAGATTTCCCAGGCTGCTTTGCCAGCTGGCTTCTGGTTAGATTCTAATGGCAACCTTTTCCCAGGGATTCCCAATTGGCCTGACCAAGACTTTTTCAAAACTATGCTGAAGTTCTAGGCTCTTCCTACTCAATCCTCCTTCTTTCCTTGTCTTCTTTCATGGGTGTCAGACCCTCATAGCCTGAAGGTTTACCCCCTCCTTCTCCTGCACCTCCTCTCTTTATACTTCAAAGGTGTTTCTACCCATAAATTTCTGGTGTGTTGAATCCTGTCTGGGAGTCTGCTTCTTGGAAGATGGCACTTTCGTAAGAAAGACCCAGGGAAGGAAGAAGCCATCTATTTTTTTCCTGCTTCGGGCTTCAGAAGTGGTGAGATAGGGTACTATGGATGCCCATGGGCTTTAACAGCATTAGCAGAGAGTCTAGCAGTGTTGGAAGCAGTCAGCCTCTCAGGAAGCTCTTGTAGTATCACGAGAGAATTGGCTCCTGGATTCCTGCTCAGTGGCCATGGAAGTGATTCCTAAATCACAGCAGGGCTTTGGCAGACCCTGCAGTGTGCACAGTCACGAGTCCTATGTAACACTGTGTTGCTCCTTGCTCTTCCACCTCTAGGGGCGGGAACAGCTTTCTGAAGCTACAAGTGTCTGGTGATATTATCACGCTTCCTTATTTCCTTTCCAGCCCATTCAACATGTTTGTCACCAATTTCCTGTTTTAAACTGCCCTACCATGATGGCAATTTTCCTGACTGGATGTTGAACGATACACACCTAACCATTTCATTCTTTTTGACACCCAAAATTCTCATTTGTACTAAATATTGAAAAAATTATTACATGTGAACAAAAATTATTACACAAAGGTTTTTATATTAGTATTAACAAATAAAAGTCTCCAAGAAATCTAAAAATGGGAATTTTGTCAAGAAATTTAGGGTGCATTTATATTTTTTCCATGCCCCAATACAATATATGTTTATGGATATTTTTAGATACATGTAAATACTCATTATTCACTGCTAAGTGGGGGGTAAAAAAAGCTGTAAAATTGAATATGTGTTTATCATATGATCCATGAAATTCTACTTCTAAAATTACATCCTTGAGGAATGTTGTAAGTATGAACCAAAACAAACGTATAGTAACGTCCACAGCAGCGTTGTCAATAACAACCAACAACCAGAGTGACCCAAACATACATCAACAGTAAAAGAGATAAATACATTTCAGTATATTAATACAATGAAATCCTATATCACAACACGGATGAATCTCAAGAGAAAAACATTGACAGTAAGAAGCAAATCACATTTTATAAATGCCTGTAGTAGAATTACATTTTTACAACATTGAAAAACAGATATATTAGTCCATTTTCATACTGCTATAAAGAACTGCCCAAGACTGGGTAATTTATAAAGGTAAGAGATTTAATTGACTCACAGTTAAGCATGGCTAGGAAGGCCTCAGGAAACTTACAATCATGGCCCAAGGCAAAGAAGAAGCAATGCACCTTTGTCACAGGGCGTCAGGACGGAGTGAGTGACAGCAGGGGAAATTCCAGACGCTTATAACACCAGCAGATCTCGTGAGATTCACTCATTACCACCAGAAAAGCATGCGGGAAACCACCCCATGATCCAATTACTTCCATCTGCTCCCACCATTGACACGTGGGGATTCTCCCCACCCAATTCAAGGTAATGTTTGAGTGGTGACACAGAGCCAAACCATATCACCAGACAAAGCAATATTCTGTTTTTGTTTTTGTTTTTGTTTTTGAGACGGAGTCTCGCTCTGTCACCCAGGCTGGAGTGCAGTGGCGTGATCTGGGCTCACTGCAACTTCCGCCTCCTGGGTTCAAGCGATTCTTCTGCCTCAACCACCGAAGTAGCTGGGACCACAGGCATGCGCCACCATGCCCAGCTAATTTTTTGTATTTTTAGTAGAGACAGGGTTTCGCCATATTAGCCAGGCTGGTCTCAAGCTCCTGAACTCGTGATCCGCCTGCCTCGGCCTCCCAAAGTGCTGGGATTACAGGCGTGAGCCACCATGCCCCGCTCAGACAAAGCAATAATCTGTTGTTCAAAAACAAAAAGTTGGGAAAGGGATACCTCTGTGGGAGGAGGGGTTGTATTCAGCGACTCCAAGGGGCTGACAACATTCTATTTATTGTCCTGGTTGATAATTGCACAGTAATTTGCTTTATATTTATTTTTCATAATATGTAGGTGTTTTATTTACTATTACATAAGCATGAAATATTTTAACATAAAAAAGAGGAGAAAAGAATCAGGTTATGAAAGCATAACTCTTAGAAAGTAGCAACTCTGCCTGCATGGTTTAAAACAGAATCACTAACTCAGGGCAACATAATCTCTTACAATTAGTCTTTGTCAATAAATGTATGAATACATAAAATAATTAATGAACACCATGTTCTCCAGTATGTATAACATGTTTATGAATTAAACCAGATGAAAAGAAGTCCAAATGTTGTTTAATAATTTCTGCATGGAAAAATTATGAGTAACTTGATTTATCTTCTTGGTATTTTTCTTTCTTTCCAAAGTTTATCAAATAAATATATATTACTTTGAAAATTCAATAAAATACATAATAAAAATGTGCCATTAAAAGTCCAGAATACAGTCAGTTTATGTTCTAGCTATTTTTCTTTCTCTTAGGACATTAATCCAATTGTTTTTATCAACAAGAAAAACACTATGAATTATAAATCAGTGCTCTTAAACTTTGGTGTACATCCTAATAGCTGCAAGCCAGCCTAAGAGATCCTACTAATATCCTAGGCTAAATTGGATCAAACAATTTAAACTGTAAGAAAATCAGCATTCTGAATATTTTCCCAAAGGATCTGTCCCAGCCACCTCCCCAGGCTAACTGTGCATCACTATCCTCTTTGCTCTCTGCTCTCCAGTCACAGCAGTCTTATTTCAGCTCCAGTGAATTCTTTCCTTCATGTCTCAGTAGCTTGGCATAGGCTGCTGCTCTTGCCTAGATGTCTAACCCTTCCTCTGTCTTCATTCAGATCTCAGCTCCAATGTCTCCTCCCTAGAAAAGTCTTCCCTGAAACTGTACCCTATCCATTTTACCGTTTATATACTCTTATCCTGAAATTTTATCTTCACAGCACTTTAATATCATTTGTAATTAACTATTTGTGTTATTATCTGATTAATGTTTTTCTCCTTCAATATACTGCATCACTAGGACATGAGTCATGTCTGTTTTGCTCACTTCTGTTTTGTTTTCTTTGAAAGAGTCTCCCTCCATCGCTCAGGCTGGAGTGCAGTGGTGCAATCTTGTCTCACTGCAACCTCCACCTCCTGGGTTCAAGCGATTCTCCCACCTCAGCCTCCGGAGTAACTGGGATTAGCGGCACATGCCACCACATCTAGCTAATTTTTGTATCTTTTAGTAGAGATGGCGGTTTCGCCACGTTGGCCAGGCTGGTCTCCAAATCCTGACCTCAAGTGATCCACCGGCTTCCACCTCCCTAAGTGCAGGGGTCACCGTGCCTGGTCTCGCCTTTTTTTTTTTTTTTTTTAAGAGACAGGGTCTGGTTCTGTCACTCAGGCTGGAGTGCAATGGTGTGATCCTAGTTCAATGCAATCTTGAAAGCAATCCTCCCACCGCAGCCTCCCAAGCAGCTGGGACTACAGGCACAGGCCACCACACCTGGATAATTTTTTTAACCATTTTTCTTAGAAATGGGTTCTCACTTTGTTGCCCAGGCTGGTCTCAAACTCCTGGCTTCAAGCGATCCTTTCATCTCTGCTTCCCAAAGTGCTGGGATTATAGGAATAAGCCATTGTGCCCAGCCTGCTCACTTTTGTATCTCCAGAGTTTGACCTAAAGCCCAACACTTACCAGACACTCACCATATATTTCATGGATAGTTGGTTGGATAAATGAATAAACTATCAAATGAATCAACAAACAAATGAAGATCCACCAAAAAAAATTTATGGCTATGTCTCTCAGGCTTTGAACTGAAAATCATCTTTATTTTAAAATTTGGTTATTACCATACTGTATACATGTAATGAAACATCACACTGCACTCTGTAAATAAGTACAATTATCACATATCAATTACAAGTAAAACAAAATTTTAAAATGTTTGTTTTCTTTGAAAAAGATCCATTCAATCAAAAATTCTCACTCATACCAGTAATTAGCTTGTATTACAATAAGGATAATATATATTCAACCTTGGCTAATCAAATTAACTTTTTTAGGCTCCTTTTTGTTCCTGGATATAACTCACCTGTGTGTATCTCTTTCAAACAAAATAAAAATTCTTTTCCAACCCCCAAACCCAATGATGACTCATTCTCCAGAGATTTAGTTTAGATGTGATGGGTAAGGAAAGAAAGGACAAGATAATGTATTAGCCTTCTAAGATTAATGACTATATTTTTCTGTTGGGAACTTGGAGTCCTAAACTAAATGTTTGCTCTCTGATCCCCAATATCAGAAGCTGCACCTAATGTAATTGCTTCCAAGGGGAAAACACTGCTCATTCTTTCTGACTGGCTGTCACAATACTCTGACTTAATCCCTTCCGAAATGCCCAGCTCAATATAATGTAAGAATTCGGGGCAGAATCTTTCTGTGGCAGTTTGAACAGTGAACTTATCTGTTTGTATGTGAGGAACTGTTAGTTCTCAAAGCACAGAAGGTTTTATTAAGAAGATGACAACAATTTTTGATTTTTAGATACCCATTTTTTCAAATCCAAATGTTCTGGGTGTTTATAGTGTTCCTATGTCAAGTTCAGAAAACAGAGTAATACAATTGTCCATTAGTGGCTCTTGAGAGCAGGATATTATTGTATTTGTATTTTGGTAGAGGTATTTATTTATTTGGTTCTTTCATATTCTACATTTACTTGTTCCATAATGACCTATCTACCACTCTCTCCCTTAAATATTCTATGCATGCCATCCTCCTTGCTATTTCTAATTGTCTATGGGCATGCTTGAAAGTATTCATACCTATAGCTGCTTTGCGTGGAGCATCCTTTCCCTGAATACTCCACTAGCTGACTCCATTGGAAACTTTAGATCTTACCCAAAGGCCTATTTAAAATTATATTCCCTCCTGAATACATCCTATATGCTTTCTTCCTTCATATATTTTCCAGAGCATGTATATCATAAAACATCCCATTTTATTTATTTTTCTTATTACCTATTTTTCCACTTCCAGAATAAACATCCCACGAAGACAACGATTTTTGTCTCTTTTCTGTACCTGCTATATTCTTAGGCCTTAATGTAGGTACACAAAAATCATTAAGTAAAAAACAACTTTTCCATGAGAAATATCCAACTGAAATGACCAATATACTATGCTATGGGTCTAGGAGAACTTGTTTCCAGAAAGCAGATAAGTTTACCAGTGGAAACAGTAATAGTGCCACTAAACACAGAGCTACAGCTGTTGCCTGATCATCAATCAGTCTGTGCTCCTTATACTGATAGACCAGAGAGAGAGAGAAAAGGAGTTTAATATTGATGGGGTAAATGTAAAGGTCCCTGATGACTATGAGGAAGATGACAGCTGCTGTGCACTAGAGGCAGAGAGGAATATATTAGGTACTCAGATGATCCACTGGGGCATCTTGTGGCATTCCCGTGCCCAGTTACAACTACCAATGTATAAGTACAGCAGCAAGAGAATGGTAACCCAGGGTTCAGAACACTTAGAACATTAGGAAAGCCTCCTACATGAGTAGAAGTGCTAGCAAAAAGAGAGAAAAATCTAGAATGGCTGGGCGTAGGGTGGACAGGGCATGAGCACCAACTGCATTAGTGGTTACTTTTTACTTCTTACTATTCCTCTTCGAGTAAGTCTTCTTGAAAATTGTGACCAACCAAAATCTTGAATAAGCTTTGCCTGGATGGAGTGACTTTCAGTGAGAAGCAGGTGGATCTGAGGGCTGTGAGTAGAGTGCACTGGAATATAGCTGCTGATACACTACCAAAATCTTTTTAGGGCTGTGCACCTTTCCTCCACTTGCTGTGAATGTTCTCTGATCACAGTTCACAGGTGTCCTCTTCTTTAGAGACTTACCTTCTGCTAAAGATGAGCCACTTCTCCAGAGAGGCTACTCCTTACCATGGGGAACAGGCCAGTAGCTAATGGCCCATGGACACAAGGGTAGATGAGGCCATCTATCCCGCCTCAAGGAGGGACCATCTCTGTGGAACAATTCATGTCTCAGAGATTCCCCATAGGAGCAGATTGGGCGATTCTCCAGCTGAGACTCTATTTGTGCTTAGTTTTTACCTCCCGCTCTAGCCTGCTTCACTTACTCTCATTCTCCTGAGAGCACTCTTTCAATAAATCACGTAAATAAGAATTCCTGACTTGGCTCTGCTTCCAAAAAACCCTGCCTAAGACTCATGTCATATGCAAATTGCCTCTGAAATAATACATTATAATGACAGGCCTTTAAGATTCTTACAAATACAATTCTGATGAACATCAGCTCACAAAATTTTTCTTAAAACTCAGAAGTCCTAAAATAAATAAATTACCATGAGTGAAAGTCACTAGGAGGAAAACACAAAATTGCATAAAATAGGCTCATCAGATAGAAATATATAGACGTATATGGTATATATTTCTATTTATATATATACACCATATATTTCTATTACTATATATGTAGTGATATATAAAAAGAGAAACCTGAAAACATGAGTGAAAACAAAAAGCTATAAAAAGATTGCAGATTAGCAAGAAAAAAGACAAAATTTTGGTACAATATAATAAATAAAATTAAAATTTGATATGTGAATTAAAGAGTAGATTAGACCCAAGGGAACATAGAGTTAGTGTGGTAGAATAAAAATGTGAATAAATAGCCCAGAATAAAGCACAGAGACTTGAAGGTAAAAATATACATATAAAATAAAGGTTGAAATACATAAAGAAGAGTGAAAAATCTGACATATACCTAATACCTAGCCAGCATTCTAGTTTAGTAGAGACAGTGGTGGGTGGAGAAACTACATTTCAGGAGATGGTGCCCATAATTTTTCAGAGTTCATGAGAGACACCAATTCAGAGACTCTGGAAATTGAATAAATCCCAGATTGTGTAAGTAAAAAGAAATTCACTAGTACATATATTTCATGGTTATATGGAGCAAGACTGCCTAGATTTGAACCCTGCCTCCAATAGCTCCTAACTGGGCAACTTGGGACGAATTACTTAACTTGTCTTTGCCATAGTTTCAGATCTCTAAAAGTAGTTTTAAAAATAGTATCTACCACATAGATGGTTATGAGATTAAATGAGTTGACATCTGTAATGCTCTTTAGTCTGTTGAGTTTCTAATATTCATCTTTATTACTTTTATCTTGAATGCTCACTAAGGTGTTCTGGATCAGAAACTGATTTCTTACTAATTAACTCACAATAAATAGAAAGTGAACTGGCCTGCCTCGCCCTAAGCCTTAACTCTGATGAAAGCCAAGCCAAATGTCCTACACTGATAGCTGAACATTCCATAGATGACTGACAGCAAACAAGGGATTATTTTCATTTATGTACAGGAGAGAGACAGCCATTTCCCTCCCACTCCTGAAAGGAGAGAAAAATCTTCTGCTCCTTTGAAATGAGGTGGAAAGGATCCTAGGTTCTTACTTAACCATTTAGAATGTAACTGTATCCTTCCACAGGTCAGATACACTAAAGGGGTCTCCAAAGTCTGGGCTTTGCACGTAGGGAGACAGCAGCCCAGCCTTTCTTGGATGGTGAGCACATGAGTAATCATTTTATGAGCATGCTCTACAACTTACATATACACAAAACTTATTATTTTATGCGTAAAATAGCTCAAAACAAAAAGAATATTTTGTACAGAAAATATAAAGAAAATAAAGAAAAAAGAACAAAAGGAAGAAAGATGGAGGAGGGGAGAAAACTTTCATAAAATCTTCATCCAAAATATCAGTGGCAGTGCGGAAAGGGAAAAGCAAAACAGAAAACACTATCTTCTGTAATGTATCAAGTTTGACAATTTAAGTTTTCTGACACGATGTGTAATTTCTTATGTTCAAGGACTATTTTCTCGGCAAGAAGAAAAGATCTTAGTTTCAGAGTTAGCATAGAACATAACACAATTTAAATGTCTTAAAGTAGCTTTGACAATAGCATGCAATATACACTGTGAGCAGTCTTTATGAGTGATTCTTTAAGATACCCCATCATTTGGCTTTGGACATGAGAAAGTATCTTTATCATGAACACTTGCTGTGCTAGCCTGATGCCCACAGTTCCTATGATCCCCCACTCCTCCCAGTTCTTCTTTCAAAAACTGGGAAGGGGCACTAAGGTGACCATCAGAATAATGAGGATGGGGTGTGTTTTCTTGTTAAGTCCAAGGCAGGGCTTGTCCCTATTGGATTGCGCTCTTTTAAAAGATGAGTATTTAATACTGCTTCATTCTTTGGTCTGGTTTGTTGTTGCCAATTTGAGACCACAGGGAATGTCATCCTCAACATCTTCGTAATTTTACACTGATAAAAATTATTAAAGAGAATTTAAAGTCTTATCTGTGGATCAGTGTGCTGTATTAAAGAAAAGGAGAATAAAAAATATATGAATATGTATTCACACACATGAAAACATGTTGTGGTTAGAAAACAGGATAACGAAATACGAAAAAATTCTTCATAAAATTTTATTTTGCAAGATGTCCCTTTTTGATTTTAAATAGAGGGGGAAGAGATTAGTCTTATAAGTGTCAGTCCCACACACCACGTCTTTTCTCTCCCTGGTGTTAATGTTCCATGTAATGCTAATTAAATGGACATGTGTAACTAATTTAAGTGTTACAGAATTCAAAGCAGTCTTAATTCCCCCTTCACCCAAAAATAGAACGAGAAACTAAGTTGTTAGTCTCTAGACTTTATAGTGGGCAGAGAACTAAATTATAAAATCATATTTTACAGAAAAACCTAAATTGATTTCTCAGGTAATGAATACTTGATTATGATAGGGACAGTTCAGAAATAGCCTCATGGAAAAAGTAGTTATTCATTATATTGAGTCTTATAGCCAAGAAAGAGGGCAGAAAGAATGTAATTGTGAGCTGTCAAGCTTAACACATATGTATAGAGCAAATATTCTCACTCTGTTCAGTGGCAGAATTGAGCCTGCTGAATATCATACCAGCGGCAGTTTCCAAAGGGTGGTCAAAGTGGTCCTCTGACATAAAGAAACATGACCCACAAAAAGCATTGAAAGAAAATTTACATATAGACATATTATTAAGATACATATCATTACAGACACTTTCTTTACCAGGATGAGTGCAATCTGAAACTTATCTTTATTATATGCCAACTCAATTTTTTAATATCACTATCTAAAAAGGGAAGGAAAGGTATAGTTATATTTCCATATTCTTTGAACACTATTTGCAGAAATGGCATTAATCCTGAAAATATCATCTTTCCCAATCAAAGCCATCTTAGAGATAACTCTGCATTACTACTTAAAGAAAACTGCCAGGGGGAGAATCTATACCTAGTAAAATTTAACAGACCAGTGGAGGCAAAACATCATCCACAAATAGTTGAGAAAAAAAAAAAAAAAAAAAAAGCTTACCTTTATGATGGTTTGCACTGGATATGACTTTTCCCCACAAGGTTACAATAAATATTATTATTAGCAGTTTTCCTTTTGTTGCTTTCTGTAAGTATCTCTTACTCATCCTGCAAATAAAAAAAAATAATAAAAATCATAAGGATGTAAATTCATAGCTTTTCCATAATAATTGTGCTACATTTAAAGACTTCCACTATACTTTAACCCCTTCAACTCCTGAAAACTGTATTTCTTGTATTTAAAATGCTGTTCACTGTATACAAATGATGATTAGAGAAAATAAAGGTTTTCCAAAGTACCTTGATATGATGCAAGAGATGAGCAAAGTCCTACCTCAGTCAGTCTTCATCCACTTAACCATAGCCTAAATTAGTTTGGAAATATTATCACATTTCTCTCCATATAAACATAGATTTAATTTATTAACAAAATCCAAGGCACAGTCATTTGGAAAATCTTTAAATAAATGCCTGATTATTTTGCTTTTTTCCTAACAATTGCCAAGTCAAATGGACAGTGTAACAGTTTAGATATAACTGCTTAGGTGAATTCCTGCACAGAATATGCTCACTTCAAATCTATTATTCCTAATGTGCTTTTTAAAAATCACCTGGTTATATACATTTCTTTTTTTTTTTTTTAATTTTTTAACCTTACTTTAATAAGGAATTTTTTTTAACATTTTCATGCTTTAATGAAGCATAATTTCTTGACATTGCAGTTTCTTTTTTTTTTTTTTTGTTATGTTTACTATGTTATGGTTTTTTTTAAAATTTTTTTTATTATACTTTAAGTTCTAGGGTACATGTGCATAATGTGCAGATTTGTTACATATGTATACTTGTGCCTCTGGGAATGCACATCAAGGTGGAATCCAACAATATTGTGTTGCCTGTAGCGGAGTTGTGTACATTAGGAGGATCAGGTTACATATGTATACTTGTAACAAACCTGCAGGTTATATACATTTCTTACTGCAAAGTAACCTGATCCTCCTAAGTAACCTGATCCTCCTAATGTACACAACTCCGCTACAGGCGACACAATATTGTTGGATTCCACCTTGATGTGCATTCCCAGAGGTAGGAGAAAAATGAAAAAGCAGAATGAAAAATACCAAACCAACATTTTCATGTTGAACTCATAAAACTAAAGAAAGCAAAAAAATGTTATAACAAAATAATAGCTGCCTATAATAAAAGTTCAGAACTTACTTTCTACAACATTCTTTCATTGTTCTGAAGAATAAATTTGGCTTGTAGGTATATCCATCCCCATTTTGTAGATGAGGAAATTTGGAAATTTGCTGGGGCCACATTTAATGACAATAAAAATATAAACCCAGAATTGTCTAACTCTAAAATTCTTGCATTAATCACTAAGGGATGGGGGGGCGCCCAAGATGGCCAAATAGGAAGAGCTCCAACCTCCAGCTCCCAGCCTGAGCAACACAGAAGACGAGTGATTTCTGCATTTTCAACTGAGGTACCGGGTTCATCTCACTGGGACATGTCGGACAGTTGGTGCTGGTGAGCGGGTGCAGCCCGACCAGAGACAGTTGAATCAACGGAACAAAGTTGGATGGACAATGACTTTGACAAGTTGAGAGAAGAAGGCTTTAGTCAATCAAACTACTCAGAGATAAAGGAGAAACTACGTACCCAGCACAAAGAAACTAAAAACCTTGAAAAAAGAATGGATGAATGGAGAACTAGAATAATCAATGCAGAGAAGACCATAAAAGAACTGATAGAGATGAAAACCATAATACAAGAACTACATGACAAATGCACACGTTTCAGTAACCAACTCGATCAACTAGAAGAAACAGTATCAGTGATTGAAGACCAAATGAATGAAATGAAGCAAGAAGAGAAATGTAAAGAAATTAGAGCAAAAAGAAATGAACAAAGCCTCCAAGAAATATGGGATTATGTGAAAAGACCAAATCTACGTCTGATTGCTGTGCCTGAAAGTGACAGGGAAAATGTAACCAAGTTGGAAAACAGTCTGCAGGATATCATCCAGAACTTCCCCAACCTAGTCAGGCAGGCCACATTCAAATTCAGGAAATACAGAGAACACCACAAAGATACTCCTCGAGAAGAGCAACTCCAAGACACATAATTGTCAGATTCACCAAAGTTGAGATGAGGAAAATATGTTAAGGGCAGCCAGAGAGAAAGGTCGGGTTACCCACAAAGGGAAGCCCATCAGACTAACAACCAGATCTCTCAGCAGAAACTCTACAAGCCAGAAGAGAACAGGGGCGAATATTCAACATTCTTAAAGAAAAGAATTTTCAACCCAGAATTTCATATCCAGCCAAACTAAGATTCATAAGTGAAGGAGAAATAAAATCTTTTACAGACAAGCAAATGCTTAGAGATTTTGTCACCACCAGGCATGCCCTACAAGAGATCCTGAAGGAAGGACTAAACATGGAAAGGAGCCACCAGTACCAGCCATTGCAAAAACATGCCAAAATGTAAAGACCATCGATGCTAGGAAGAAACTGCATTAACTAATGAGAAAAATAACCAGCTAATATCATAATGACAGGATCAAGTTCACACATAACTATATTAACCCTAAATGTAAATGGACTAAATGGTCCATTTAAAAGACACAGACTGGCATATTGGATAAAGAGTCAAGAACCATCGGTTTGCTGTATTCAGAAGACCCATCTCACATGCCTAGACACACGTAGGCTCAAAATAAAGGGATGGAGGAAGATCTACCAAGCAAATGGAGAACAAACAAAAGCAGGAGTTGCAATCCTAGTCTCTGATAAAACAGACTTTAAATCATCAAAAATCAAAAGAGACAAAGAAGGCCATTACATAATGGTAAAGGGATCAATTCAACAGGAAGAGCTAACTGTCCTAAATATATATGCACCCAATACAGGAGGACACAGATATATAAAGCAAGTCCCTAGAGACTTACAAAGAGACTTAGACTCCCATACAATAATAATGGGAGACTTTAATACTCCACTGTCAACATTACACGGATCAACGAGACAGAAAGTTAATAAGGATATCCAGGAATTGAACTCAACTCTGCACTAAGTGAACCTAATAGACATCTACAGAACTCTCCACCCTAAATAAACAGATTATACGTTCTTTTCAGCACCACATCGCACTTATCCCAAAATTGACCACACAGTTGGAAGTAAAGCACTCCTCAGCAAATGTAAAAGAACAGAAATTGTAACAAACTGTCTCTCAGACCACAGTGCAATTAAACTAGAACTCAGGACTAAGAAACTCAATCGAAACTGTTCAACTACATGGAAACTGAACAACCTGCTCCTGAATGACTACTGGGTACGTAACGAAATGAAGGCAGAAATAAAGATGTTCTTTGAAACCAACGGGAACAAAGATACAACATACCAGAATCTCTGGGACACATTTAATGCAGTGTGTACAGGGAAATTTATAACACTAAATGTCCACAAGGGAAAGCAGGAAAGATCTAAAATTGACACCCTAATTTCACAATTAAAAGAACTAGAGAAGCAAGAGCAAACACATTCAAAAGCTAGCAGAAGGCAAGACATAACTAAGATCAGGGCAGAACTGAAGGAGATAGAGACACAAAAAACCCTCCAGAAAATCAATGAATCCAAGAGTTGGTTTTTTGAAAAATCAACAAAATTGATAGACCGCTAGCAAGACTAATAAAGAAGAAAAGAGAGAAGAATCAAATAGACACAATAAAAAATGATAAAGGGGATATCACCACCGACCCCACAGAAATACAAACTACCATCAGAGAATACTATAAACACCTCTATGCAAATCAACTAGAAAATCTAGAAGAAATGGATAATTTCCTGGACACTTACACTCTCCCAAGACTAAACCAGGAAGAAGTTGAATTCCTGAATAGACCAATAGTAGGCTCTGAAATTGAGGCAATAATTAATAGCCTACCAACCAAAAAAAGTCCTGGACAAGATGGATTCACAGCCAAATTCTACCAGAGGTACAAGGAGGAGTTCGTACCATTCCTTCTGAAATTATTCCAATCAATAGAAAAAGAGGGAATCCTCCATAACTCATTTTGTGAGGCCAACATCATCCTGATACCATACCCTCGCAGAGACACAACAATAAAAGAGAATTTTAGACCAATATCCCTGATGAACATTGATGCAAAAATCCTCAACAAAATACGGGCAAACCGAATTCAGCAGCACATCAAAAAGCTTATCCACCATGATCAAGTGGGCTTCATTCCTGTGAGACAAGGCTGGTTCAACATATGCAAATCAATAAATGTAATCCAGCATATGAACAGAACCAGAGACAAAAACCACGTGATCATCTCAACAGATGCAGAAAATATCTTTGAAAAAATTCAACAGCCTTTCATGCTAAAAACTTTCAATAAATTTGGTATTGATGGAACATATCTCAACATAATAAGAGCTATTTATGACAAACCCACAGCCAATATCATACTGAATGGGCAAAAACTGGAAGCATTCCCTTTGAAAACTGGCACAAGACAGGGACACTCTCTCTCACCACTTCTATTCAACATAGTGTTGGAAGTTCTGGCTAGGGCAATCAGGCAAGAGAAAGAAATAAAGGGTATTCAGTTAGGAAAAGAAAAAGTCAAATTGTCCCTGTTTGCAGATGACATGATTGTAGATTTAGAAAACCCCATCGTCTCAGTCCAAAATCTCCTTAAGCTGATAATGAACTTCAGCAAAGTCTCAGGATACAAAATCAACATGCAAAAATCATAAGCATTCTTATACACCAGTAACAGACAAACAGAGAGCCAAATCATGAATGAACTCCCATTCACAATAGTTTCAAAGAGAATAAAATACCTAGGAATCCCACTTACAAGGGATGTAAAGGACCTCTTCAAGGAGAACTACAAACCACTGCTCAGTGAAATAAAACAGGATACAAACAAATGGAAGAACATACCAAGCTCATGGATAGGGAGAATCAGTATTGTGAAAATGGCCATACTGCCCAAGGTAATTTATAGATTCAATGTCACCCCTATTAAGCTACCAATGACTTTTTTCCCAGAACCGGAAAAAATTGCTTTAAAGTTCATATGGAACCAAAAAAGACCCCACATTGCCAAGACAATCCTAAGCTAAAAGAACAAAGCTGGAGGCATCACACTACCTGACTTCAAACTACACTACAAGGCTACAGTAACCAAAACAGCATGGTACTGGTACCAACACAGAGATTTAGACCAATGGAACAAAACAGAGGCTTCAAAAATAATGCCACACATCTACAGGCATCTGATCTTTGACAAACCTGAGAAAAACAAGAAATTGGGAAAGGATTCCCTATTTAATAAATGGTGCTGGGAAAACTGGCTAGCCGTAAGTAGAAAGCTGAAACTGGATCCTTTCTTTACTCCTTATATGAAAATTAATTCAAGATGGATTAAAGACTTAAATGTTAGACTTAAAACTACAAAAACCCTAGAAGAAAACCTAGGTAATACCATTCAGGACATAGGCACGGGCAAGGACTTCATGTCTAAAACGCCAAAAGCAACAGCAACAAAAGCCAAAATTGACAAATGGGATCCAATTAAACTAAAGAGCTTCTGCACAGCAAAAGAAACTACCATCAGAGTGAACAGGCAACCTACAGAATGGGAGAAAATTTTTGCAATCTACTCATCTGACAAAGGGCCAATATCCAGAACCTACAAAGAACTCAATCAAATTTACAAGAAAAAAACAAACAACCCCATCAAAAAGTGGGCAAAGGATATGAACAGCCACTTCTCAGAAGAACACATTTATGCAGCCAACAGACACATGAAAAAATACTCATCATCACTTGCCATCAGAGAAATGCAAATCAAAACCACAATGAGATACCATCTCATACCAGTTAGAATGGCAATCATTAAAAAAATCAGGAAACAACAGGTGCTGGAGAGGATGTGGAGAAATAGGAACACTTTTACACTGTTGGTGGGACTTCAAACTAGTTCAACCATTGTGGAAAACAGTGTGGCGATTCCTCAAGGATCTAGAACTAGAAATACCATTTGACCCAGCCATCCCATTACTGGGGACATATCCAAAGGATTATAAAACGTGCTGCTATAAAGACACATGCACACAAATGTTTATTGCAGCACTATTCACAATAGGAAAGACTTGGAATCAACCCAAATGTCCATCAGTGACAGACTGGATTAAGAAAATGTGGCATATATGCACCATGGAACACTATGCAGCCATAAAAAAGGATGAGTTTGTGTCCTTTGTAGGGACATGGATGCAGCTGGAAACCATCATTCTCAGCAAACTATTGCAAGAACAGAAAACCAAACACCGCATGTCCTCATTCATAGGTGGGAATTTAACAATGAGATCACTTGGACTCAGGAAGGGGAACATCACACACCAGGGCCTATTGTGGGAAGGGAGGATGGGGGAGGGATAGCACTAGGAGATATATCTAATGTAAATGATGAGTTAATGGGTGCAATATACCAACATGGCACATGTATACATATGTAACAAATCTGCACGTTGTGCACATGTACCCTAGAACTTAAAGTATAATAATAATAAATCACCAAGGGATAAGCAAAACTGATATGAAATCAAGTCCATCTCCATTTATTTATGAGAGAGATTAAATATATGCCTGTCACCCTGTGCCTTTCTGATTCAGAACCTATACTGAACTCTACTGTGCTTGACCTGTAGATACTTGCATGCCCTGCTTTTAAAGCAATTTCCTGGGGTCACTTCCTGATGTAGCCTGATTCCTTTTCCTCTTGTATATTCTAGGTTACCCTTTTTTGTACATTTTTACCTCCAAAACATTCTATCTCCAAAAATGTTACTCAAAGGTAGAACAGGTGGCTATACAGTTTCAAAGAGGAGTCCTTGACATTTTTTCATGGATGACTAAATGCATGAAAAAATAAATTATATATTATGTATTTTAATATAGATGTATGCTAACATTTCTTAGCTTGAGGAGGTTGTAGGGATTAATTCAAATGTTTAGATGGCAATATTGTAAGAATAAAAACATGAACTTCTAAGTCAGAATGTCGGGGTTTGAGTCCAAACTTGAATGGCTTCTAATGATGTGGCCTTTACCCGACTTTACTGTTTTTGGATCTCCTGCTTCAGTTTCTCCTGCAAATTTCAAATTTCTGGATCTCCTGCTTCAGTTTCTTCTACTGTAGCATGGGATAATGTATGTGAAATTCTTGGCCCACTGACAAGCATGTACTATGGATTCAATGGCTATGATATTAGAAAATAATGAGTCATATGTTTATGTTTGATCCTTGAGTGTTTGGGAGGCTAGTCCATTCATGAGATGATTGAAGGGAGTTTCAGTAGCACCAATAGCTGTAAACTCTCCGTGGACCTTAGCCTCATGACATGGCAAAGATAATGCACAAGAAGATAGGTATTTGAGCTTTTAAATCAGACTGTTTGGGTTTAAAACCAGGCTTCCTGCTGACAATATGACTTTGAACAAATTATTTAATAATTCAGATTATTCTCATTGTCAGTAAGATGAAGATAATAATATCTACCTAACAGTGTTGTTGGTATGAAGATTAAATGAGATAGTCTGTGCAAAAGGTTTAACTCTATGCATAGCAAATAATAAATGCTCAATAAACGCTAACCATTACTATAAACATTACTCAGTCAGACTAGCGTTTTCCTAAATTCATTCTGTGAGGCACCAATTCCACAGATTGTTATTAAAGTATTAGTGAAAAATAAAGGGGGGGAGAAATACATTTGTAACATTCTGAGTTCAATCAATTTAACTAGATTTTTTAACAAGAGGCATATTGCCAAATACGCCTTTTTACAAACATTTTCCAGGAACCTCCTCCACAGTGTAACAGAGCACACTAGTGTCCCCGGGAAGCCTCTCAGAGAAATATTGAGCTATAACAATAACCTGGTTTGGAACTTATTCTCAGTAAACCAAATGTCTTTTTAAATCTTCCATTCTATTGCCTTTGTTTCCTCTCTCAGCACTCCTACTATTTGTTTTAAGAATCTTCTCTTTTCTTCTACATTTTTTCAACTGTCCTGACTCCCCTCTGCATCTAATCCCTGCAATCTTATTGTACTGGATATCACATAATAGAATGAACAGCAAAACTCATCTGACAGGAAGAGCTGCTTAGCATAATTCTTGATAATAGCTTCTCCTTAGCACATGGCCTCTGCTACAAGGGCAATGACCCATCATTTTTCCGTACCATTGTGCACCTACCCAATGGGATGACAGAACTGACAGCTGGTCAAACTGATAACTAGACATATGGAAACAGAAACACCCACAAAGTCACAGCCTGTCAAAGTAAGGAAAGAAAGGAGAATGCATGTCAACATTTGGAAGGCTGTAAGGACTGGTATTTTCTCCTTTTCGTAACACCCTCACTCCTGTCCAGTTAATTACCATGTTCTGTCAATACTATCTCCAGAATATCTCTTAAATGTATATTCGTATATGTATTACTACTGCAACACTGCAATTCAGACCACCAAACTTTCTCACTGGCCACAGCATCCTAACTGGACATTTGCCACCAAATTGCCCTCCTATGTCTGTCTTTTTCACAATTATATTTGGAGTATTTAGTAAGTGCCTGATAAATATTGTTGACTGAATGCAATGCATTCTCTATGCTATAGCCAAATATGTCTCTATGAGCGTGAAACATACTTGCTTAAAATCTTAGCATGATTCCCTTCTCTGCTCAGAACAGAAGGCCATCATTCTTAGTAGAGTATAAAAATCCTACAGCAGAATTGTTTTTAAGCTTTGATCCTTTCTTTATGTCTCGAATCTCATTTTATGCCATTTTGTCCCATCTTTCTCTCCAAACACACTCATAGTCTATTTTTAACCCTAGAAAATTTCTCCAATGACTTCCAGCTAAATCTTACCCCCCATGCCACCTGAAATATGTTAGCTATTCCCTCCATTCCCACCCACTCTTCAAAATGGGTAACTTCTACTCACTAGTCATGGGTAAGGCTAGAATTCCTCCTATCGGATTTATCCAAGACCATGTTGAGTTCCCTTCGTTCTGCACAACAGTCACTTGCCATAGCATATTATAATCCACCTACTTATATTCAACCGTTATTCTCATATAAGATTCCTAAAGACAGCAACTGTGTCCCATACATTTGTGAATCTGTAGGGCTCATCCAAAGTCCAGGTAAATAAGTACTTATTGAATGTTGATGGTGCCTTACAGCCAAATATGTTGCATGGTGGTTAACATGAGGAGGAATGAAGTATGTGCCATCTCTCTAGATGACAAACAGGAAGTGAAAAAGAATGAGGGGGTGTGCAGCAAGACAGAGCAAACTGAGGAGGAAAAGAGAAAAATGAAACCCAATCTTGAATGCGTTTTATTCTGATTTTTAAATAATAATCAAGTTTGAACAAAGTGAAGCATACTAGAGTGATCAAGGATTTCTGACAAAGGTGCAATAACAGAGAAAAACACCTAAAGGAAAAAAGCTGAATGTACATTTCTTCTTTACCTTGCATGACAGCACAAAAGAAGGGACATTGCCTTCTTTCTCTATTTGCTAACAACCAGGTCTCAGTATAAAATTTACCACTACAGAAATACTGAATGTGGTCCTGGGCTCCAACACCGTTTAGAACTGTCACATTCATTTGTGAAAACGGCAAATTTTAAGTGAATTTTGCAACAGCAAAAACAGTGAAAAGAAACTGGAAACTGAAGAAAAATATACATAGAAGAGGAAACCTTGAAATCCCTCCCTGGCAGCAGCAGCAGCTTGCAAGGAGCACAAGGGAAACGAGGAAATTGAGAAATGGTAACCTTGGCAGTGAAGGATGTTGAAGTGAGAAGTTGTCAAAGTGGAGGACTGACAATTAAATCTCCTGGACTTTTTCCCACTCTTCTCTTCTGTTACATATTTCACTTATGTATACTGAAGTTTAGACTTTTGGATTATTTGAAATGCTTCTCATCCCACTAATGTTAAAAGTACCTTTAACTGGCCGGGTGCAGTGGCTCCCGCCTGTAATCCCAGCACTTTAGGAGGCCGAGGCAGGCGGATCACGAGGTCAGGAGATCGAGACCATCCTGGCTAGCATGGTGAAACCCCATCTCCAATAAAAATACAAAAAATTAGCCAGGCATGGTGGCAGGTACCTGCAGCGCCAGCTACTCGGGAGGCTGAGGCAGGAGAATGGTCTGAACCCAGGAGGCGGAGCTTGCAGTGGGCCTAGATCTTGCCACTGCACTCCAGCCTGGGCAACAGAGCAAGACCCCATCTCAAAAAAAAAAAATCATTTAATTGTTAAAAAGCAAGAAATAAAAACTGTTATGCTGTGAGAAAAATCATTTCCCCATGAAAACAGAAAGTAAGTTTAACTGGTATATAAACAAAAACCTGGAAGGAAAAAAGGGAAGAATAAAGGAGATAGTATAAAGGAGATGTATTAAAAAGATAGAAGTGGAGGCTTAGAATCCAACCACGTGGACTCCCCTTGAGCCTAAGACACTTCTGTGGAAATAGAGATCACATAAGGGAATATATTTTTTGTCTTTTTAGGAAAATTCTTTGCATTAATCTAAATATCGGACAAACCTAGTGTTAACTAGTTACAATGGCATGGACCTTAACAGACAAATCTCAAAACAAAATTCACCCTTAGGGCAGAATGCTCAGTAGATTAGTCGCACGCCCTTTCTCCTCATAGGAACCAGAATGATCATTATAAAATATAAATCAAATCACATTACCCCACTGGCCCTATGCCTTGCTTAAAATCCCGGAATTTACCTATTCATTGAAATGAGAATAAAATATATATCTCTTACTTGAGGAAAAAAAAACAACATCATCTTCCCTCTCAACCACTCTAACTTCATTTCACATCCCTCTACCCCAAGTTTCCTATGCTTCAAGCACACTGGCCCTCCCACTATCCCCTCTGCTAAGCTGATTCTAGACCTTACACTAAACGTTAATTCTGCCATGAAGGTTCTCTTACCTGTCTCTGTAGTGGTCTGCTTTTCATAATCACCTCCACAGAGGTTATTATGACCATCCTGCCCTCCAGAGTTCAGAGAGACCCACCCTGCAGTTTCTCTGTCTCTGTCTCTCTCTCTCTCTCTCTCTCTCCAAATAGCCTACAGCATTTTCTCTATTTATTCTAATCTAAAATTATTCTATTCACTACTTTATACATTTGTATAAGTGTCTATTTTCTCCCTTTTCCCATTAAAATGTAATTTGTATGAGAGCAGAGATCCTGCCTATAAGTCACTGCTCTAGCACATAGAACATCACCTGGATCATGGAACATCAAGAGATGTAGAATGAAGAAATAGGTATATTTTATAATCAGAACAAAAGAGATGAATTTTTTAATGGAGAAGTTTTATTACTTCTTTTAATTTAAAAAAAAAACTTTCCTTATATTCAACAACTAGAAATGGAGATGTGAAGAACTGTACATATTGGTGGAGTGATAGAAGAAGTGAGAAGAATGAGTGGGAGATGAGGAAATGGAAACAAAGACTAGATTACTCTTTCAAGAAACACGCAGAGAAGGGAAGTAAAGATGGAGTGGTGGCTAGAGAGATTTAAACAAGATAACAGAGCCAAAAGAAAGGGAGTAGTTAAAGATACCAAAGTGAGCATAGATTATGAAAGTTAGTTTTCAAATGAGGTCAAAAAATAGGTGACAGTTTTGTCAATGTAAAGCATTCTACAAGTATAATTTATTATTGTTATTATTTCTTTAGTTTCCTTATTTTTATAGAAATGAAATGTATCCTTCAAAACTAAACCCTTCTTTGTTCTTACAAACAGATTAATACTAATATCCTACTAAACAGGACATCGAGAGCTACAAGTTTGACTACATTGCTGCTTTTATCCAAAATCATGTCTAACCTGAGTAGAATTGTATAACACTACGCCTGCATATAGAATATCCAAGTTGTTACTGAAATAGCAATTGTCTTTGAGGTGGATGGTGCCATCGATATTGACAGAGATTAAATATTAAAGCACAAGAGACTCATATGTAAGTTGTATATATAAAGAGTATATAGTCACAAATTAGGAGATTAATTTATACATGTAATCATGTATGTTGTGTGTTGTATCACCCAGAAAGCAAGGTGGTTGATTTTAATCATTTTAATTACTGCAGTTTTTCTTTTCACTTCACATCATATATCAAGTATCATCACTTGATGGTATTTTAAGCCACATTCACTAGGCACATTATGTGAGTCAGAACGTTCCTTTTGAAGAACTAGTATTTACATTTCCTATATTGTACATTATTATCAAAAGTTTATGGAGTTGTATTTTCACAAGCTAGTCATATGATTAGCCGAATTAGGTCATATTTTCTTAAACAACTTCAAAACACAGACTTTGGAACCTAAATCAGTTTCTAAACTTTGTCTGAACTGAAACACTTGTTTTAAAATGCTCATTACGTTTGATATATCAGTGTTTTGTAATGAATCCAGCTTTTAATTCTATTCACTAAAGAAGTCAACCCTGGAGATTTAGCCAAGAAAGCTGCATTGGTTTCTAAGGATTTCCTGGCAGCAAACACAAGCCTCATTTAAGAACCACAATTATCTGCTTCCTTCACCCAAATTTTATACTTTCATTCATTTCGCCACAATACTGCAATTTTGGTGGGTACAAAAACTCAGGAGCACTATTGCTTTATGCCTAGCCATGTATAGCCAAATTGTTTGTGCAAATACCTTTACCACCCACAGATTGAAATGATATAGAAGAGAAATGTATTATCATTTAAATGATTTCTCCAGAAACACAATATTCCAAGGCACGAAGCTCTAACATCCAAAACAGAAAACAATGCTGTAAGGCAAAGATAAAGCAATCATTTAAGATATTTCAGAGCCCTAGAAAGACACCTGAAATGATCAAGGCTAAGCTACATCACCTTGCATCTATTATTACAAGCGAATCACTTGCCCTCCCTTCTATCTATAAAATGGGAATGTCTTCTATTTTTTTCAAACAGAAATGTCATTAGAATAAACAAGAAATCATGGGAGAGTTTGAACTTAAAGATGTGAAAAATCAGAAGTGTTACTGTTTCTTCAAAGGTCCTTCTCCCAGATCATGGGCTTATAAGTTAGAAAAACCAAACGTGATCCTGGATTCCAACAAATAATAGTCAAATAAATTTGTCAGCTTTACTTAACATCGAGTCTCAATGCACACACAGAGAATGTATAAATAATATTACATATAATATTGTAATGTATGTATGTAGTGAACGTATAAAATATTACTACATATGTTGTAAAGAATGAGCACAAGAGAGATAAAGCTAAATGTACGTCTTTCATTTCACATGTCCTGTTGAGGCATTTTACTCTTCTCTCAGTAGCTGTAGATAGTTTGAGGAGGGTGCATCCATCATATTTAAATTTCATATCTGTTTCCATTTCAGTCGTAATCCTAAACTACATTCTTTCTCCATGTTTCTGTTTTGTGTTCAGTACTCCTCTCCTTATCAATTGTTTATTGTTTTATATTATTATCTATCTCCTCCAGGGTCCAAATCTGTTTTTCCCAAAGAAAAAATTTAAGGAAAATATGGTGCAGTTATATAGTATGACCAAAAGTAAGATTTCATATTGAACCACTGTAACAAGATATACATATATCAAAAAATAAGCCATCAAACATTTGAGTCTAATCAAGCTAAAATGTAAAATATATTAAAGCTATTAAATTGAAAATAAATCTAATTTTTGCAATTTAATATGAAATGCATGTGTCCACAAAATCATGATGATGTTTGTAAAGGAGAGGGCTGGATAACTGAATCTAGACAACACAAAACCTTGTTTTATATTTGTCCTCTTTTCCTACAAAAACTTCAGACAAAAGTACTAACAATTAGAAACATTTGGATTACCTTCTCCTACCCTCTTAACACAATGACACTATGTCACAATATGAATTGAAACAAGTGATAGGAAACAAGCAGATGATTTGTAGATCTGCAAACAACCCACAAAGCTTCCATTCCTGCATGATCTGGAGATGACTACATTTCACAAACATTAGGTGGAGCACCATTATATGGAATAAGAAAGAAAACTTCCAATTATATGTAGCCTTTTATAGATGGCTAAATCACAAGCCTTATATTTAATTTTGTGATTATATATGGTAAAAGGAGAGATAACTCTGCACATAGCATCTAAGTTCTGTATATAATATTCATAATAAAATATTTTCTTTCTTTTTTAATAAGACTTTTATAATGCAAATAATAAGATTTCATCATTGCAAATAAGCTCTGGTAATGGAACCAGTTCTAAATATTTCTTCACTCTATTATCATTGGGACTAGTTAAGACTTTTACTCCTTTTGTTCTGGTGACCAGTTCTCTTGGGAAATGAGGCATGGAAGAAATCCACTTCACCTCAGCTCTTTCTCCTGCATGCTGGCAAATGAGTGAAAGAACGAGTGAGAACGACGACAATCATCTTTAAGAGTTCTTTGTTAGGATAAAGTTTGTGGTCCAAGCACATTTATTCTCACCGTGGTAACACCTACATATATGAAGGACTCTCCATTTTATGCATTTAACCATCCAGTATGGCCAATATGCCAGCAAGTACTAGCTAGTTAACAGCACACATTCAGAGAGAAAAACAGCTTTACCAGCAAACCATTACAACATGGAAACTCCCCCTCAACACAGATTGTTCTCAAAAGTAGGTGAACGGAAGAGCTAAAATTTCATATCTGAAGGCCTCTGCTCATATAACCATCCCTTCTAAAGCACCAACATCAACATATTTCAACCATACCATCAAAAATTATAAAAACAAACAAAGCGTTAAAAAAAAAAAAAGATAGTAGTTATGTGTCAAAAAGAATGCTATTCTGTGTTCTCAAAAGAAACCAAAAGGAAAGAGTCCAAGAATAGACTGTTTAATCAAGTTCACTTGAATTCACACTGCTCTCTGAGAATAATAGTTTAAGCAACATTTTTGGACAATTAGGTGCACTAGCATTAAATCCCTGAGCACAGCAACGTCACAAAGCACAATGAAAGAGACAGTGATGCTGGGACCCACACACTTTTATCACTACATTCTATTCACACTGCTTATATGTGTTTGATAGTTGTACATTACTTCATATATTTTAATGAGCTGTCTTCGAGGGAAAGGTAGAACATTATCAGATTTTAATATAACAAAGTACCATCCTCAGCTTTCAGCTAACAGCTTAAGCAACTGAGAACTCAACTCATTAGGAATCAAAGAAGCAACCACTCTGTGCTACAAACCTCAGTCTACAGTAAGCCTCTATAACATATTGCTTTCTGACTTGTTCTTTTTGTAATAAGATTTCTGTACCTTTTAGAATCTCACTTTTTTACTCTTTCCCTTTATGAATAAAATCAATCACATAATATACACTACTCCAACTTCTATTTGCCATCAGCTGCTTTTGTTCCACTCCTATCATTTTCCTATGGATGAATTTGGCTTCCTCAGTCATGATGCAGGTATTTTCCTACAGTATGCAATCACATGGCAAAGCAGCAGTCAAGTGGTTAAGTGTGCAATCTTGAGAAATTTTCCCAATGGTGAGATGTATTCTATTGTGAAATTATGCCCCAAGGTGGTGGTGGAAGCCTATTACCTGGGTCTATTTTCAAAAAATTCTCCAAAGAACACCCTGAGGAAAGCCCTATATTACGGGGATATGAAGAACTAGTCCGAACTACAGCCATCGTCATTTCATAGTGGCTGAAAACCTACCGACCTACTTTCTTCTCAATTTATGTCCCATTACTTCAATTGCTAGGAACAAGGATTCAGGACACATCAGCTAGAATACTACACAAAACAAATGCCAGATATCGCTATAGTTTAGCAACAATTTAACCAGTAATCCCTGAGTTAACACTCTTCTTGCAATGTACAATGGACATGAGAGTACTTTGTAAACTATATAGTAGTCTACAAATTAGACTTATTACAAAATCATACTAAATTAGGTAATAGGGTGAATGGATAAACAAATTGTGATATACACACACACACACACACACACATATACATATATATACACACACAGTGGAATATGATTCAGCCTTAACAAGAAATTACAACATAGATGAACTTGGAAACATGTTAAGTGAAATAAGCCAGACACAAAAGTACAAATACTGTGTGATTCTACTTACATGAGAGGTACCTAGAATAGTCAAATTCATTGTGACAGAAAGTAGAATAGAGATTACCAGGAGCTGAAGGGAGGGGGAAACGGAGAGTTACTATTTAATGAATATAGAGTTTTTGTACAGGATGATTTTTAAAAGAGTTCTGGAATACATAGCAGTAATGTACAACATTGTGAATGTACTTAATGCGGCTGAATTGTACAAAAAAATGGCTACAATGGTAAACTTTATGTTATGTCTATTTTACAACAATAAAAATGAGGAAAAACACATAAAATGGCAAGAGTCATAATGGGAACAGTTCTGCTCATTGGCTCTGCCATATAACCTACATTTCTTTTCTTTGTGGCACTGAACAGTATTTGAAATAGTATTAACCTATTTGCTTACTTGTTTATTGTCTCTCTCTCCCCCTACTAGAATACAATCGACTATAAGAGCACAAGCGTATGCCTTCTATTTCACTACTTTACTTCCAGCATTTATGATGTTTCTTATCACAGAGTGTGTGCAGAATAAATATGTGCTGAATAAATAGATGGAAGAGACACTACATATGTCCTTTTAATTTTGAGTTTGGTTACTCCGCATGATCACACGCATTTTCTTATGTCCAATAACATTTAATGTCTCTACCTCTTGTAAGCAGTAGAATACTTTCAATTATTGTTTATATTACATGTAAGTCTTATATCTGTAAATAGAAGCTAAGCTCCTTGACAAACCATACACTATAGCTCTATTTCCCCACAAAGTATCTTACTTTTGCACAGTGCCATATGGTATACTAAGAACGTCTACATCTGTGATCATCTTTGGTTCACATGATCAAGAGGCTGGCAGATGGAATCATCCCTCTTGCAGAGATGAGGGAACAGGCTTAGAGAAGGTAAGTGACTTGTTCAAAGTCAAAGTTAGTAAGTAGCACAGCCAGAACTCAAAACCAGTTATCCACCAGGCACAGTGGTTCATGCTATGGCTCAATGCTTTGGGAGGCTGAAGCATGAGGATCACTTGAGGACAGAAGTTGGAGTCTTCAGGGAAATGTGATGGCACCACTGCACTCCAGCCTGGGCAACATAGCAAGACCCTGTCTCAAAAAAAAATGTTTAAAATGTTCTTCCAGCTTCAGGCCCAAAGTTCTTTTCATTAAAAGTCTGAAAATGAAGAAGCAGCAGCTTCTCCACTCCTTCTCAAATCTCTGCCTGGTTGGGGCCCACCCACTTCCACTCCTGCCTCTACTATGTTCATCAAGGTCACCTAGAAGTCCCATAAGGTGTCCACCTCTGGTCCCTGGGCCTTCAGCAGCCACTCCTACACAAGTGGCCTGGTGCCCCCATCACCTCCTCAAGCTTTTCCCAAGTGGGCAGCAGCAGCTTCCAGGGTGGCCTGGGCAGAGGCTTTGGTGGGGCCAGTAGTATGGGAGGGATCACTGCTGTCATGGTCAATCAGAGCCTGCTGAGCCCCCTTAACCTGGAGGTGGACCCCAACATCCAGGCCAGGCCCTGCACACCCAGGAGGAGGAGCAGATCAAGACCTTCAAAACAAGTTTGCCTCCTTCATCAACAAGGTACGGTTCCTAGAGCAGTAGAACAAGATACTGGAGGTCAAGTGGAGCCTCCTGCAGCAGCAGAAGTTGGCTCGGAGCAACATGGACAATGTTCCAGAGCTACCTCAACAAGCTTAGGCGGCAGCTGGAGACTGGGCCAGGAGAAGCTGTGGCTGGAGGTGGAGCTTGGCAACACACAGGAGCTGGTGGAGGACTTAAGGAACAAGTACCATGATGAGATCAATAAGCATACAGAGATGGAGAATGAATCTGTCCTAATAGAGAATGATGCGATGAAGTTTACATGAACAAGGCAGAGCTGGAGTCTTGCCTGGAAGGGCTGACTGGTGAGATCAACTTCCTCAGGCAGCTGTAGGAAGAGGAGATCAGGGAGCTGCCATCCCTGATCTCCAACACATTTATGGTGCTGTCTGTGGACAGCAGCTGCTCCCTGGACATGGACAACATCATCGCTGAGGTCAAGGCCCAGTAGGAGGAGATCGCCAACTGCAGATGGACTGAGGCTGAGAGCATGTACCAGATCAAGTATGAGGAGCTGCAGACGCTGGCAGGGACAACCTGCCGCATACAAAGACTAAGATCTCCGAGATGAACCAGAATGTCAGCTGGCTCCAAGGGCCTCAAAGGCCAGAGGGCTTCCCTGGAAGCCGCCATCACAGATGTTGAACAGTGCGGGGAGCTGGCCATAAGGATGCCAACACCAAGCTGTCCGAGCTGGAGGCCACCCTGCAGCGGGCCAAGCAGGACATGGCTTGGCAGCTGCGTGTATACCAGGAGCTGATGAATGTCAAGCTGACCCTGGATATCAAGATTGCCACCTACAAGAAGCTGCTGGAGGGCGAAGAGAGCTGGCTAGAGTCTAGGATGCAGAACATGAGTATCTACTCGAAGACCACCAGTGACTATGCAGGAGGGCTCAGCTCGGCCTGTGGGGGCCTCACAAGCCCTCTCCTTAGCTATGCCTGAGCTCCAGCTTTGGTTCTGTAGGGGGCTCCAGCTACTTCAGCGGCACCAGCTCCACCAGGGCTGTGGTTGTGAAGATCGAGACCCACGATGAGAAGCTGGTGTCTGAGTCCTCTGAAGTCCTGCCGGAGTGAATGGCCATGGTAGCCCCTCCCACTCTACCCCCACTGCAGCTGCCCCAGAGCCCGTGAGAGAGGCTGCTGTGCAGGGGAGCACAGGGAACAGGAGACCCACCTGAGACTCAGCGCTAGCCCTCAGCCCACCCGCGGGGGGAGTTTACTGCCAGGGGGACACCCTTCCCCCATACCTCCAGCTACAAAACAATTCACTTTTTTCCCAAAATAAATCCTCAGCTAGCTCTGCCAACTGTCAAAAAGAAAAAAAAAAATTGATAATGAAAACGATTCTAACGTCTTATTTCCATAATACAAAATAGAATATGTTAAAATAATTCCTACTAAATTTTTTTTCTGGGCCTATGAAAAAAGATGCCAGTAATTCTAGAGCTAATACATGCCAACGGGCGCTGACCCCCTTCGCGGGGGGTATGCGTGCATTTATCAGATCAAAACCAACTGGGTCAGCTCCTCTCCGGCCGGGCTGGGGGCGGGCACCGGCAGCTAAACAAGAAATGGGGAAAGGATTCCCTATTTAATAAATGGTGCTGGGAAAATTGGCTAGCCATAAGTAGAAAGCTGAAACTGGATCCTTTCCTTACTCCTTATACGAAAATTAATTCAAGATGGATTAGAGACTTAAGTGTTAGACCTAATACCATCAAAACCCTAGAAGAAAACCTAGGTAATACCATTCAGGACATAGGCATGGGCAAGGACTTCATGTCAAATACATCAAAAGCAATGGCAACAAAAGCCAAAATTGACAAATGGGATCTCATTAAACTAAAGAGCTTCTGCATAGCAAAAGAAACTACCATCAGAGTGAACAGGCAACCTACAGAATGGGAGAAAATTTTTGCAATCTATTCATCTGACAAAGGGCTAATATCCAGAACCTACAAAGAACTCAAACAAATTTACAAGAAAAAAAAAAAAAAACAACCCCATCAAAAAGTGGGCAAAGGATATGAACAGACATTTGTCAAAAGAAGACATTCATACAGCCAACAGACACATGAAAAAATGCTCATCATCACTGGCCATCAGAGAAATGCAAATCAAAACCACAATGAGATACCATCTCACACCAGTTAGAATGGCAACCATTAAAAAGTCAGGAAACAACAGATGCTGGAGAGGATGTGGAGAAATAGGGACACTTTTACACTGTTGGTGGGATTGTAAACTAGTTCAACCATTATGGAAAACAGTATGGTGATTCCTCAAGGATCTAGAACTAGAAGTACCATTTGACCCAGCCATCCCATTACTGGGGACATATCCAAAGTATTATAAATCATGCTGCTATAAAGACACATGCACACGTATGTTTATTGCAGCACTATTCACAATAGCAAAGACTTGGAATCAACCCAAATGTCCATCAGTGACAGACTGGATTAAGAAAATGTGGCACATATACACCATGGAATACTATGCAGCCATAAAAAAGGATGAGTTTGTGTCCTTTGTAGGGACATGGATGCAGCTGGAAACCATCATTCTCAGCAAACTATCGCAAGAACAGAAAACCAAACACCACATGTTCTCACTCATAGGTGGGAACTGAACAATGAGATCACTTGGACTCGGGAAGGGGAACATCACACACCGGGACCTATCATGGGGAGGGGGGAGGGGTGAGGGATTGCATTGGGAGTTATACCTGATGTAAATGACAAGTTGATGGTTGCTGACGAGTTGATGGGTGCAGCACACCAACATGGCACAAGTATACATATGTAACAAACAATAATAAATAAATTTTAAAAAAAGGTGCCTTGGCCATGGTTTTGTTTTAAATGCTAAACAAGAGAGGAATTATACATGGCTAGAAATAAATTTAGCTGATTATTTGTCAATATAATATTATATATACAGTTATGCATTTCTCAATAATCAGGATACATTCTGAGAAATGCATCATTGGGCAATTTTAACATGCGAACCTCATAGAGTGCACTGACACAAACCCATAGGTACAGCCTGCTACACACCTAGGCTGTATGGGATAATCTATTGCTCCTAGGCCACAAACTTGTTGACAGCTGTAATACAATGGTATTTGTGTATCTGAGCATATCTAATTACATAGAAAAGGTACAGTAAAAATAGCATATTAAATCTTATGGAACCAACACTGTATGTACAGTTCATCATTGGCCAAAGCATTGGATGTGGCTTATGACTGTACAGAAAAAATTGACTACAAATATATGATGGGTCCAGTAGGAGCCATACAGGCCAGTCAGTGAAGTAAGGGCTCAATCATCTCACTGTCTAATTCACCTCCAGGACACTTTCAGCTTCAGCCAATTGAGGACACATGGGAAGGAGAACCTCATACCACCCCCACCCTCCCAGTTTCCTTCAGGAGCCAGAAATCCAGAATCATATCTGAAATTCATCATTTTTAAATGTTATCAATTAATCTCATTTTAAAGAACATTCTGCATGGCAAATACAGCCTGTGGGCAACCAGGACGTGGCTTCAGTTCTAAGCTATCTTATTTCTGAGTAGGTACCACTTTCTACTTATGGACTGTGTCAACTCTGACTTGAAACAGAAAAAAAAAAAAAAAAAGAAAAGAAAAAGCAAGAAGAGAGCATATGAAGACAAAAAAAAATTCTTGGTTATCATCCCTGTACTTTTTATTTACCCACATTGAAAATTTTGCCTAGACTTATGGACTTCAAATGAGTAACATTATATGAAAAAACTGTGCTTATAAGAGTGCTTTAAAGCCCTTAGATTTGAAGATGTTTAATGTACCAATCCAACTTAAAAACTAAGTTTGCCTTCCATGGGAGAATCCAGAGGCTAAAACAGAGGCTAAAAACAGAGTATTTATTCTTGTAAGGACAGCATCTGATGTTTCTACTCTATACTTTAGCAGTGGCACATAAAAGATTATAATTGGGAACGAAAGAAAGAAAAGGACCTACTGAAAAACAGATGTCTTGAGCTAGAAGTAGCAATCACAGCATCTGCACTTTGGCGTCGGGAGAAAAACACTGGAAGAAAACAATAAAGCACAAGGTATAAAAATACCAAATAAGTCAGCTGTTTTTTTTCAGTTGATTGTCGGCAGAGTGGGTGGGAAGAGGACAAAAGGATATTTAGAAGACTTTGGTAAAATTCTGAAGCTTTAAATAGCTTATGGTTCAGATAAGCTGAGAAATGGAGGCAAAGGGAGTAAAAGGAGAATAAAATGGCTGTGCTTAGTTTTTCTCTTAGTGTAAGGCTTAAAAGACAATTCAGAACTGGCTCAAATTCAGAGTCTTTCACCAAGATCAGTACCATTGCTTCTTTTTTGGTATCATCTTTCAAATGTCAAATTCACTCCAATTTATTACATATAACTTTCCAGAAAGCACCTTAAAAACTGCCTCACTTTATTTCCTTGCAAATACTCTATGCTATATTTATATCTTCTACTTACTACATGGTAACACAGAAAGAATGCAGGATTTGGAGTAAGAATACTTGGATTCAAGACTTGGTCACCTGTTTAGGTAGATGATTTCTAGAATCATTTAATTCCTCTGAGTCTCAGTTGATCATTTTGTACAATAAAGGTAATATGGCTTGCCTTAACTACTTCACAGGGTTGTTGCAATGATTAAAAGAAATAACCTATATAAAAGTATCTCTCAAGTTTTAATCTTAAAAAATCTACAAAGTCAAAGGTTCATCCTCCAATGAAACTACAACCTAACTGATCATTTAACAAACATTATTAAACATCTACTGTTACTTTAAACACTGGCAATATAGCTGTGAAAATGACAAGGTCACTTCCTGCACACATGGAACCCATAATCTGATTACAGTTGTAAATTTTTAATTTGGGGCTTCATGATAACATAGCAAACAAAAAAAATTCATCTTTCAGCTAATAAGTAGATAACAAGTTTGTGATAATGTATTGTTTTTCATTAATTTTCATAAAGGAAAGAATATAATGGCATTATCTTAATTAAATTCAAAAAGGCACTTAAGCCTGAAACCACAGAGTAAAGGCATTATTTACTATACATGTGTCATTGAAATATAGTAATTATTAGTCACCACAGACACACTTGCTATCATGCAAACATAAGGAAAATGCAGCTGCTCACTCAAAGTTTGATTTGTGGAAATACAATATATTCATCCAAAATAGCTATTACTAAGTTCTTATTTTATGCAAGGCCCCATAGTGGACACTATAAGGGATAGGTCAGCAAGCCCCAGTTTCTTGCTTCCTTCAAAGGACTTGTAATAGAGGAATAAAAGATTTGTGAGCTCATGTAAGTAAGAGAATAATGTATGAATATAGAAGAAAGGATTAGAGTTGCTTAGAAAGAGATACCAAATTTAAGGAATAAAAAGGTGCCCTCATGAAATTTTGACCAATAAGGTAAAGCACTAGGCCAGCAGTCAAAACTCCAAGTTTGAGTCTAATGATGTATTCACCCAAATCTGGTTCTATGAAATGAAGCAAATTACTTTAACTCAGTCTTTCTATCTATGAAATAAAAAAACAGAAAACTACCAATATTCTGACCTTCTCAAATCCTTGAGTTGGAAAAACTCATGATTGAATGAACAGATTTTTCTGAACACCAGTTACTCCACAGTTTTGGTGGTTGCATTAGATAACATATGTGAAGTACTCTATTTCTTACACTAAGTATGTCCTCAATAAATGCTGAAATGCTGAACCTTGATCTGAAGTAGGAAATAGTTGAACTAAACCTTAACATATTGGTAAGATTTTCATATACAGAGATATGAAGAAAGCAATGTCAAGCCAAAAGAGCAGGCTGGGGAAAGACATGGAATGTGGAACATACAAAGAGTATGAATGGCAAGTAATCTCATTTGGCTCCAAGCTAAAGTGAATTAAGTGGAGGAATAAGAGGTAAACGTGAAATGATGGAGCTGACCCAGAATATTTAGCATGCTGACGGCCACATAGAAGTGTTTTCCCTTAATGTAGTAGGTATCAGCAAGGCACTGGGGGACTGCAAAAGACATCAGCCTAAACATGTAAAATCTATACAAACCCTTTTCATCATTTGATGATCAAACGCCTCCAAAGAAAGCCAGTCAACAAGCTCTTTGGGTAATATATTTGATAGTAGCTCATATGACACCACTACCATTTCCAGTTAACATAAATGGAAAAAAAAAAAAAACTCTTTGAAGATTTCAGTCTCAAACGTTTGTAGTCGCTTTCTTTTAGTAGGACACTGGTGAATGCCTCTCTCAAAATTAGATGCATTGCATTCCCCAGAATTTATCTTCAATTAAGCTATCTTAAAAATTTGAGATGCTAAATGGAAAGATTTGTATCAATAAAGTACAGAGTTTATAACTTGTTTCAGAAAGACTTCACTATACCATTTATGAATGACTATGGTACTCCATATAAATACAAAAGAAAGCATGACAAAAATATGTTCTCTCGGCTACCAATATGCAGTGTCTTAAAACTACTACACAACATGTTTGTACTATGATGAAGAGGGTTATAATAAGAGAATGAAGAATAATTTGAAGGACAGAAAAAGAAAAAAGAAGCTAAAAGATAATTAATATCTAAGCTAAATAAAAAAGGAAAAACAAAAGCATTTCAAATGTGGGACCCTGCCTTCTTTTATGAGTTTTTCACTCCATTCCATTACTAAAATTCAGCCAAATTTCTTAACTGAAGTAAGACAATACTTGCTAAATAAACTTCTTTGTTTCTACTGTAGGAAGCATCTAAATTTATGGTTTCTTATTTTTACAAACCTCTTTCAAATGGAAGAAATATTTTCACAATCATAATTCAATACAGTGAATAAGATGTTTTTACCCATATTATAAAAATAAGAAAACTGAGGCTTAGAGGGGTGAAGTGACTTGCCCAGTCAGAACACACCCAAAAGGGACAACTTTGAGACCCATATCCAGGTCCTCTGATTACAAATCTCTTGTTCCTTCTAGCATATCATCCTACATCAATACTAGTGGGCATGCTATGTGTCAGATAAAGAATAGAGAAAGAGACCTTGGCACTCACAATAGTTGCTCTTTTGCACAAAGGGAGAAGAATGACATAGTGCCAGGGTGCACAGCAGCTTCGTTCCTTTTTCATTTATCTAACATAGTCCTACACCTTCCATACTGAGAATTGTATAAAAATAATCAAGTTCACAGAACCCTTGACACCATCTGCTGACACCACACTGTACAAACATCAAATGTAGATGATAATACAATTAAGTTTTAATCTACTTTGGGATACTATTCAATTTGTGAGCCATCTGGGGAGCATGTGTCCTCCACCTCAGTTCACCTTTGCTGTTTGCCTGATTCTGGACTAACTCTTTCTGTGTGAAGGTGTGAAGAATGAAAACTGATGATTGCATTAAAATATAATTCAGAAGGCAACGGTATGCTGGAAAACTGCATAATGATCCCCAATGATAAACAGGAATAATTTGAAGTTTTCTGCTATTAGAACTTATAAGCATAGCATAGCTCTTTTCCTCCATTCACGCCAGTGACATGAGTGTGGGTATTCCATCATGTCTGAACAGACTTCATTCCACTTTCTGATTAAAGAGAATACTATGATAGATCCTCCAAGAAAGATGGAACAGGAGAAAAATGATTCTCTTCTCCTTTCAGATTTTTTACTCCTGTGCACATTAGATAGCATATCTAAGGGTACTATCTTCACTCCATCACAAGAACTAATCAGAAAGGAAAATAGAGTGTACAATCAATGGCACGCACTCAACTCTAGAAATAACCCCCATAGTTCGTCATATAATTGGTTAACAGGCTATGCTTTGGGTAAGGCCTCTCTTCGTACAGAAGAAAGCATTTTTATCAAAGCCAGAGGTTATCTTCTCCTCTTTTAGGCTCAGACCTCCCTCTTGTCATTAGATTCAAACCTAGAATTCAGAATAAAAAATTTAAGGACACCTGACCCATTACCATGGGAGTTATATTACATTTGTCAGTCTGGCTCTAATGTGTTGCCCCAGTTCTAAAAATTGAGCCTCTACCATTTTCCCAGACCTGACTCCTTTTCTTGGGTACTTGTAAAAGATCTCACTTTGTTCTTGCTACACCGCCCCGCTGCTGCCCCCCCTGCCCCCCCCCCCCCCCCCGCCCATGGAATGCTGTTCCTGAAACTTAGTCCTGCTCTTTGCTACCTCCGGACAATGTTTCTTCACACTGATTTCCCGCTCATATCCCTCCTGCCCTCCATAAGAATACTGTGGGCTATATTGCTTTTGCCTTATTCCTAAATTCCATGCTTTGCCTGCCAGAATAGATCCTCAGAACACAAGTTAGGCCTGATTCCAGCACTGGGCCCTCACAGTGACAAGTCCTCGTGTGGGTCCCAGTGGTCCACATCTGTGTCCACTTTCTGGAGTTGATCTCGAAGGGCTTACAGTCTAATTGAAAGAGATGTACATTAACAAAAGGATTGGTTTTTGACTTTTGTTGTCTTATATTGTTTGCTCCTGTAAGAGCTAACAATATATCTTAAGGATAGTATGGTTCATGAATTGGTGGGCTATTGGCATGGTTCAGCTATAATTATAACCAACTTATAATTGATGATGTAATGATAGTACTGAATAATGGGAAACTTGGGAACCTGACTTCCTGGACTCAAATCCAGCTTTGACATTTACCAACTTTGGGCCATTGGGCAAAATTAACAAGTGCCTCAATTTATTCAACTGTGAAATGAGGAAAATCATAATACTTTTTCAAAGGGCTTTGAGGATGAAATGTGTTAAAATATATAAAGTGCTTACAGCAGGACCTGCTCATAATAAATGCTCAACTAGTAGATGTATATTAACTCGGCGGGCTGCCATATCTAAAAAATAATTAAGAGGCACAGAGAAGACCAAGTAGGGAAATCAGTCCCATATTGAAATTCACTATTAATTCTTTCAAGAAGATTTCTCTGTCCTTCCCCAGGACAAGCTGAATTTGACTCCAATACATCAGCAACTGTTTGGCAGGGAAGTCTGGAGTACTAGGTCTACCTTGACAGCTTATTACCTACATGGATGTTTTTTATCTGTTAAATGTAGAAAATAATGCTTCCTACCTAGTAGGGTCAGCCTTATTACAAAATTAGTTAAGACAGATAAAGCACTTAGAATAATGCCTGACATACAGAAAACACAAGTGTGAGCTAATTGCTATTATGAGTGTAGCCTACACATTGATCATGAAGATGCTATGATGAAACCAGAATGTCCCTAAGTGATTAGAGCCTGGAGGATCCATGTTTCTGGCAAAGGGGGAAGCTCATTAGCTCCAGTAATACTGAGGACCCTTCCCACTGAAAGTAAATTCAAATCTTAACTGTACCTTAAAGAACATACCACATGGTTAAAAAAAAAAAAACACACAAAATACTCAAACCAGAAGGAAGCAATCATAGCCACATTCTCCTAGAGAAAAAGTGGGCAAAACAAGGATAACAAGTTCCCAAGGATAACAACTCACATTTTGCAAAGCTTTTAAAGCATGTACTCTGAAAAATTCAGTGAGAGGGTGCACTTAAAAGATCAAGTAGAGAAAAATACTTTTTGAATAAAAATTAGGGTCCCCAAGCAAGGATGCAACAATCCAACACATACAGGTAGGAGGCCAAAAGTTGTGAACACAAAGGAGGATCAAAACAATCTAAAGGAAGAGAATTTCAGAGTAGACCGCATGTGGTAATTGCCAGATTCTTAGTGAATAGGTCCCAGAAATGAATACCTGAGTTCTGCTCTATTATAAACATATATTAGTTTATTTCATGGTGAATTTCAGAGCCCATTTCTTATTCCAAAAGGTTGACTCAGTTATTTTCAACAAAAGCTTTTCTAACCCTACCCCTCTCCATTGGAGGCTAAACTCCCCTGGGGTGGTTGGAGACTGTGTTTCCAGCAGCAATGGGCTGGACTTGATTGCTAACTATCTGAGTGACCTTAGGAAAGTTACCACAACTCACTCTTCATTCATCTCCCACCTACAGAGTGGACATAATGCTGGACTCTACCCAATAGAAGTAACACGATTATTGATTTAGCTCACACACATGATGCACTTAGGAAGGTCCATGACACACAGAAAGCATTATATACTTTCTGTTGTCTCATAAGGTACCAAGTTAAAGAATGTCACCATTGTTTTTTATGGATATCTAGACTAAGCTGACGCTATTGAGTACTGCGGTCAAGATTCTAAAGGAGAAGATCAAAAGGGCAAACATGAGCAAATAACACCTCTCTTAAAACATGTTCTTCCTTGTTCCCCATGGTTCGGTCTGCACCACTAGATTTAACAGGGTTCATTTTCTCTAGATGTATTTTGTCTTACAATCTGGCTTACTAGGAATGACCTCCCTCAGAAGCTGGCTGGTTTCTTTGTTCTCTACCTTGCATTTAACATAGTTGCAGACACAAACTGGGTTCTCAAAAAATGAGTGATGAATAATCAACAAATGGATATCAAGCAGGAAAGAATTGTTCTAAATCCAAGACTACTTGCTAAAATCAGCAAACTTTTACATTCATTAATAGAACAAAATTATTATTTTAATATTCTTTTAATAGTTTACAGCTAAAAGCATCAGCAGTGCTTTTGAAAGTGAATTGTGTCAGCCGTTATGTTGGGAATGTTGAAGTGTATTTGCCGAATACTACTGTCATATTCTTCTGTCATTTAGAGGCTTTTTAAATTGTTTTGTCTGCCCCAAATGTTCTGAGACACTTGTGTGTTCTCTATGCATTGGACTGCCTACACATAGAAAAATTATCCACTTCCCCATCAACCACTGACTTTTTCTATTACCAAATGAGAGGTTCTAAAGGCCCACAATGACTAGGATAAATCACTCCATTTCTTTTACTCTATTAAAGTAGATATTTTATGTTCCACTGCCACAAAATCCAAGATGAACACCGAAAATAGCCTGTGAGTTGAAGACTCTCATTTTAAAATGGCACCACAATTCATCCTATTTCTTACTGTACCATGAGCATTACATTATTCATTAGAAGATTTGGGTTTTAGGCAGCCTTTGCTGCCTTTTCTGAGTGTGGGCTTCCCAGTGCAAACTGGTGATTTAAAGAGATATCTTCCAGAGATAAGGTCACTTTGTGTATTCCCACCCATGTGACCCCACTGTGTTTGCATAAATATAAATTTACTCTACGACATTCCTGTCATGTCTGCTCAGTGAACAAGTAATTTGCCACTCTCATTACTCCAGGTACAAGGTACCTTGTGAAAAATCAATCTTCTTTCTGCTTCATACATCACAGCTTCCCCCAGTCACCCAGTGCATTCTGACTCTGAATGCAGCTGTGAGATAAAGACACAGGTCTGTTTCAGCAGGCTGCATTGTCCAAAGGGGCTAATGAATGTTACACCTCACTGGGAAACCCCATCTTGGGACAAGGAAAATGTCTATATAAAAAGCAAATGCGCTGTTTTGTGCAAAGCATTTCCTATACCAGAGGGAGGCAGGTCTTAATAGTAGAACAAATAAGTAGCCATAGGGAGTTTAGTGCACAGTTTTTCAAAAATATTAATCTGCCATCTCTTTAGGCTACAAATCATTTTCTCTACCTCTTGACAGGTTAAATTTTGACTTTGAAAGACAATCCATTGCAGGATCCTGACTGGCTATAATATGCCAGACTTCTCCCCAGGGACACAGTCAACTCCCTCCAGCAGATGAAACCATTTTCAGTGTTTTCCTTGGTGCTGATTGCTGTTTTTTCACCAATGTATCCTCCTCAACATTATAGCGTAAGTGCCAGTGGGAGGAAAAAAGCAGTGGAAATATTTTCATTTTGTATCTATTTTCTGATCCAAAAAGGGGTTATATCCTGGAATTTTCTTGCTATATAGTAGCACAGATCTGTTTTAGAAAATCACTAATTCGAATGTCAAGAAATATGTATTGAGTACCTACTGTGTTCTATTTCTAGAGCTGTAAATAAAGTAATTAACAGAAGTAACATAGTCCCTCCATCATGGAATTTATGTTCCAGAAGGGAGAAAATAAATGAATACCTAAATAAACCAATGTGACAATTTCAAGTATTGATCAGTGCTCGGGGGGCTAAAACATTAGATAGGAGGGTGAGAAAGATTTAGCCAAATAAACCAGCTGTGAGGAAGAAGAAAAGAAGCGGCAGAAGCAGGAGAAGCAGAAGCAGCAGAAGCAGCAGCAGAAACAGCAGCAGCAGGAGCAGAAGAAACAGAAGCAGAAGCAGCAGAATCAAAAGAAGAATCAAAATCAGAAGAAAAAGAAGGGCCGGGCGCAGTGGCTCATGCCTGTAATCCCAACAATTTGGGAGGCTGAGGTGGGCAGATCCTTTGAAGTCAGGAGTTCAAGACCAGCCTGACTAACATGGAGAAACCCCACCTCTATTAAAAATACAAAAAATTAGCTGGGCGTGGAGGCACATGCCTGTAATCCCAGCTACTCAGGAGGCTGAGGCAGGAGAATCGCTTGAACCCAGGAGGCAGAGGTTGCAATGAGCTGAGATCATGCCATTGCACTCCAGCCTGGGCAACAAGAGCAAAAACTCCTTCCAAAAAAAAAAAAGAAAAAGAAAAAAGGAAAAGAAAAAGAAGGTGGAGTAGGAGGAGGAGAAGGAGGAGGAAGGTAGGGGAGCATATAAGCATATTCTGGGCAAAATAAAAGGAATAGAAATAGTGAAATAGAGAGAAGGCAGTGTGGGAGGGGCAGTATGTATGAGTCAGTAGAGTGATCCTGGCAGCAGTCAGTCCATAGAAGCCTGTTGGCCATGAGAAAGAACTGGGAAAGAAAGTGCAGTGGGAAGCCACTGGAAAATGAAAGTGGAGAGGGCTTTGAAACAACCAGGTAATTGAAATGATCTATGTTTTATAAAGATCACATTAAAAAGTGCTGCTGCATAGAGTTGTAGGGGGTAAATGTAGTAGAAGTAGGGGGAACATCTAGGATGCTCGGGCCACAGTCCAAGCAAGTTATGATGATGGCCTGACCTGCAAAGCTATCAGTAGAGATGAAGAAAAGTAGACATATGTGTGATATACTTTGGATATACAGACCTTAGAACTTGGTCAGAGAGTTGATGAGAGGGTAGCAAAGAGGACAGGAACCCAGGACATAGTCAAGATATTAGGTTTAAAAAACTAGATGAATATTGGTGTCATTACTACAAGGGAGAAAAAGTGGAAATGAGTTAATTGTCTTTGGGACATATTAAGTTTGAGAAGACGGATGTCCAAGATGTTATGTAAGAAGTTGGGAACACAAACCCGAAGCTTAGGGAGAAGTAACTTCTAGAGCACACAGATAGTATTTAACACTATGTATGTGAATGAGCTCACTCAGGGCAGGGGTGCCAGCTAAAATATAAGACATCCAGTCAAATTTGAATTTCCAAAGCAATGAACAATTATTTAATATAAGTATGTCCAAAACATTGCATAGGACATACCTATACTAAAGTATATCCTGGCCGGGCATGGTGGCTCACGCCTGTAATCCCAGCACTTTGGGGGGCTGAGGCTGACAGATCACTTGACGTCAGGAGTTCGAGACCAGCCTGGCCCACATGGCAAAACTCCATCTCTACTAAAAATACAAAAGTATTAGCCGGGCATGGTGGCATGCACCTGTAGTCCCAGCTACTTGGGAGGCTGAGGCATGACAATCACTTGAACCCAGGCAGCAGAGGTTGCAGTGAGACGAGATCGTGCCACTGCACTCCAGCCTAGGTGACAGAGTGATACTCTATCTTGATAAATAATAAAGTACATCCTGATAGCTTATAGAATGAATAAGTAAATAAATAAATGTGTATATGTATAAAATATGAACATGTTTGCAGTTATAAAATCTGAATTTCAAATTTAACTTAGAATGCTATATTTTTATTTCCCAACAATCTAGGCAATCATAACTCTGAGTGAGATTATAAACAGAGAATACTCAAGGTCTAAAACACTCCTAACTTTAAAGGTGGAACAGAGGAAAAAAGAGGTAGCAGAGGAGACTGAGAAGGAGGTGCCAGTCAGAAGAATATGGTTTCACAGAGACTAACAGAAAGAAAGTATCCCAAGAAGGAAATGCTCAACTGAGTTCAAAGTTTTGACTACGGCTTAGGGGTTGAATAGGATGAGCTTAAACAACTAACCATTACACTTGGCAGCATGCAAGCAAGCCTTGGTGACCTTGAAAACAGCAGCTACAGGGAAGTGGGAGGAAAGTGGGAGGAACAGAAGACCCTCTAGAGTGAGATAAAGAGATAAAGAAGTGAATGCAATGAATATAGAAACCTCTTCCAATAAGCTTTGCTATGAAAGGGAGAACAAAAACTGGGAAGCAGCTATGGGAGCACCTAGGGCTGGGGAGATACAGGACAATGTGTGTGTGTAATGGGAATGATCTGGTAGAGAGGGAGAAGTGGAAGATTCAGGAGTGAGAGGCAAGAATGGCAAGATGAAAGCTCATGAGAAGGAATAAGATCCAGACCATGATGGATGGGTTGGCTTTGAATAGCAGTGGAGACAACTCTTCCATTTTAACAGAAAAAACATAGTGAATATGAGTGTGGTGTCTATTGGTTTCAAATTTAATAAACAACTCCAAAAATACACGTACATAAAAAATTCCACTTATAATCAAATATTTTTTCTATGTTTTAGTTTGTGCAAAATTACCCCGCTATTATATACTTACATAAACAAATATAAACATATTCAAAATTAGTTGCTTCAAGACATTTTGATAGCTAAATGAATGATTGTTAAATAATCATTTAGGAACAAATTATTCACGTTCTCTTTTACGTTCCTAGTTCCCTTTATTTTTCATGAATATGGGAAGTATAAAATAGTTACAACACCAAAGTTGAGGTTTTTCTAAATACAAATTAGACATTCCTAAATAACATTTCTCATAACTGTGCCATAACATACATCATTAAATATAAAAGTTTTGCTAATACAAAGTGAAAGTAAATACTGCCAAACTCCAGAGAAACAAAGGTCAGTTGCTGTGGGAACCAACCTTTGGACCTCTTGACTTTTGCATGTGTTGCATTAATGTGGATATTTGCATTGGATCTACTCCAAAATATAAATCAGGTATTCATAATACAGTTATAAATGCAGATCAGCAGCAAAGAGACAGTGCTGCCTTTTGGGGAGCACAAAGACAAACAGTAAAGACAATTTTTAAAAAATAGATATAATATCCTTAAAACATTTCTCTCAGTATCATGCAGTCATCTGTCACTTGCCTGAAGTACTGGTGATATTTGTACATGAACGCAATTATTCCATAATACTTAATGTTCTTGTTAATAGAAGAGTGATAGTCTGGTAAACAGAATTCCCTGGTTTATTAAAGGGTAATTATTGCTCACATGGTTCTTGTAATTTTCAACTCAAAGCTCACAGCTAAAGCAATCTTAAATTCTTTTGAATATTTAAAGGAATTTGTCTCTTAGCCATATCCTGCATTTGAAGTCAAACTGATATTGCTTTTAGAACTGATAAAATATGGATGCAGAAAAACTCCTGATTGTTAAACTATCATGTGGTTATGTATCGATTTACACTATCCAGGCTAAACAGGCCTCCTTCTCAGCATGTTTACTACCATTTATATTTTCTACCTTCACTGTTTTTGAATAGTATTTATCTTAGTTTCCCTATATGAACCCAAGGAATACAGAGCAAAATTGAAGTTCCATTCCATTTTTACATAAGCCAAGGGCATTATGTACTTTCAGGGTCTGGTACCTAGCAGTCAGTCAATAAACCTGCATGGATAAAAGCACAGATAGATGCATGGATGTCCAGAAGGACTATGAGGAGAGTAAGCTAGGAAATTTAGTCAGACAATAAAAATATAATCATAAATATATGTTTTATATCAGTTGACAAAGATGACACATAGTCAAGATTTTAAACAATCTGCTGTCCTTCTTAAAACTACAAGTAGGTGACAAATGTCTTAATTCCATAGTTTTTCTTAAAGGAAAACCTATTTATTCTACATCCTTTCACTATCTGTAAAGCATACACTAATCTACCCACTCACACACCAAAAAAGTGAAACAGTCCTTACAAGTATTAACTCAATGATACTCCAGGCTCTTATGGCTAGATTTAAAAACTTATACCTGAGATTTACTCAAAGTTTCCAAAGCAAACACAAATACAGTGTGGTAAACAGTTGGAGAGAACAGTTCACAAACGCCCATGTTCCCAAGAATAACGTCCATGCTTACTTTAGATGACCTAAACAGTTCAGATGTTTGGCAATTCACACCTGTAAATCATAAACTGGGGCAATCTCTTCAGAGAGTGAACGTTTTAGAGGCTGGAAATATGTCATTCTCATCTTTGTATCACAGGAGTCCATGCTAGATAGTAGGTACCCAATATATGTATTTATTGCATGAAGGAGTTAATGAAAAAATGAAGGCATCCATGCCTAGGTACCCTAGTAAGAAGTAAAACACAACCAGTAATCTAGTATCCTAACCATATGTGTCAGAGAACAGATTACACAAACTCTTCAAATATTTGGTTATATACAGAAGTTAGCACTCCCCAAAAACAGACTGCCCTGTAAATAAGGATTTCATGAAACTACAAATCCACACAGCAATTAGTGAGAGAGAAGACAGAGGAGAATGGGAGAGAGAAATGAGAGAGAAGGGAGGAGGAGAGGACATAAAGGGAGGGAAGAAAAGGAATACAACTACTAAAGGGTGGTGGGTCAGCAGGATGGTACCTAAAATATATGCTCATCGATGAGGCAATGGAAAGACAGTTCTTTATTTTTGTTTCATTTCTTTATTTTATTCAAAGCCTTAAACTTAGCCAAAGCTAAGTATGAGGTTCATAAGAAAAGTAATGACTCTGGGGTTGAGAGTTAATAAAATTCTGGAATGAAAAAAAATTAACAATGGCAGCCAAAAGCACAAACTAAGCCAAGATCTAATTATATTACACTTTCATGAATGTAAAAAACATTATGAAATATTTAATAATCTACCAAACTCCAAACTTTTCATCTACCCAGGGATTCCATAGACTTGCACACAATTATCTCTTCAGTTAAATACACAGCACTTGGCAAGCACTTGTATTCATGTTCACATCATTGTTCCTGATATTACTAGGCCACTTCAAGTGCTTGAAGCTCTTCCCTTGCCATTCTCTGTGCTCAGAGAGGTTTAGGTTATAAGGATTTCAATCTGCTTGTTTTAATCAGTAGTTCTGCACTATTTGCTTATACCTTACATGTGAGCCTTTTGGCAGATGATTTATTTGATTTACTTTATTCTTATCTTGCCAACACTTCTAAAATTGAATAAAGGAAAAAAGAAGAGGGCTCAGCAGGCACTGAACAACATGTCACATTGTCAACCAAAATGCTAAATACATATTCTGATTTCTAAGAGACCCTGGAACCTAAAGTTTTAAAGAAAGACGTAACTGTTTGTGTCATCTATGATATTTTCTTTCTTTTGCCTGCCATCAAGCTATCTGTGACACAAATAGCAAATGGGGGATATAAATGTTATCTGATAACCTGATAACCTAGATAGTATCTTATCTCTATTGAGGGTCCAGAGGATCTCAAAAATGACTGATTTCATGTAGTATTACTTTTCTATATTATTTTATACATATAAAATAGGTAACATAGGTATATTTAGAAAGCAAAATAATAAGATAAATATGAACCACTACCTACCAAACCCATCGCCAATTTAATAACAACATTACCATTAGTCTTGAAAGACAAACCCCTTGCTATCTGCAGGGGATTCATTTTAGGATACATGTAGAGTGGATGTGCAAGTCCTTGAGACAAAATGATGCTGACTGTACATCCTTAACTAATGTATTATTTCAATTTGTTTGGTTTCAGCTTCATAAATATGACATCATACTATGTGCAATTTCCTGAAACTTGCTTTTTTCACTCAACATTATACAGGACATAATTGTAGGTTCCGCAACCATGATATATGCGTCCATTTTCACACTGCTATAAAGAACTGCCCAAGACTGAGTAATTTATAAAGAAAAGAGGTTTAATTGGCTCGCAGTGCAGCATGGCTTGGGAAGCCTCAGGAAACTTACTATCATAGCAGAAGGGGAAGCAGGCATGTCTTACATGGCAGCAGGTGAGAGAGAGAGGAATGAGTGTGAAGCAGGAACTGTCCAACACTTATAAAATTATCAGATCTCATGAGAACTCACTCACTATCACAAGAACAGCATAGCGTAAACTGTCCCCATGATCCAACCACCTCCCACCTTGACACATGGGGAATATGGGGATTACAATTTGAGATGAAATTTGGGTAGGGACACACAGCCAAACCTTATCATACTGCCCCTGGTCCCTCCCAAGTCTCACATAATTTTTAATTTCAAAACCAATCATGCCTTCCCAACAGTTTCCCAGAGTCTTAACTCATTTCAGCATTAACCCAAAACTCCAAGTCAAAAGTCTCATCTGAGATAAGGCAAGTCCCTTCCTCCTAGGAGCCTGTAAAATCAAAAGCAAGTTAGTTACTTCCAAGATACAATGTGAGTACAGGCATTGGATAAATATTCTCATTCCAAATGGAAGAAATTGCCCAAAAGCAAGGGGCTACAGGCCCCATGCAAGTCCAAAATCCAGTAGGACAATCATTACATCTTAAAGCTCCAAAACAATCTCCTTTGACTCAATGTCTCACATCCAGGTCACACTGATGCAAGAGGTAGGCTCCCATGGCCTTAGGCAGTTCTGACCCCGTAGCTTTGCAGGGTACAGCCCCACCACCACCACTACAACCATCCAACTGCTTTCACAGCTGGTGTTGAGTGTCTGCATCTTTTCTAGATGCATTGTGTGGATTGTCAGTGGATCTACAATTCTGGGGTCTGGAGGACAGTGGCCCTCTTCTCACAGCTCCACTAGGCAGTGCCCCAGTGGGGACTCTGTAAAAGGGCTCCCACCCCACTTTTCCCTTCTCAACTGCCCTAGCAGAGGTTCTCTGTGAGGGCTCCACCCCTGCAGCACACATCTGCCTGGACATCCAGGCATTTCCATACATCCTCTGAAATCTATGTGCAGGTTCCCAAAACTCAATTCTTGACTTCTGTGAACCCACAGGAGTAACATCATGTGGAAGCCACCAAGTCTTGGGGCTTGCACCCTATGAAGCAACACTCCAAGTGGCACCCTGTCCCCTTTTAGCCACAGCTGAGGCTAAAACAGTTGGAATGCAAGGCACAAAGCAGAGGGATCCTGGTCCCTGCCCATGAAACCATTTTTTCCTCCTAGCCCTCTAGGCCAGTGACGGGAGGGCCTGTGGGGAAGGTCTCCAACATGCCCTGGAGGCACGTTCCCCATTGACTTGATAACTACCATTCAGCTCCTCATTACTTATGTCAATTTATGTAGGTGGTTTGAATTTCTCCCTTGGACCTTTACTCCAGTTCCCAAGAAATTCTTCACCTCCATTTGAGACCACCTTAGCCTAGACTTCATTGTCCATGCCATTATCAGCATTTTGGTCAAAACCATTCACCAGGTCCCCAGAAAGTTCCAAACTTTCCTACATCTTCCCGTCTTCTGAGCCCTACAAACTGTTCCAACCTCTGTCTGTGGTGACACAGAGTTCCAAAGTCACTTCCACATTTTCAAGTATCTTTACAGCAGTGCCCCACTCTCAGTACCAATTTATTCTATTCGTCCATTTTCACACTGATATAAATAACTGCCTCAGACTGCATCTTTTATAAAGAAAATAAGGTTAATTGACTTATAGTTCCACATGGCTGAGGAGGCCTCAGGAAACTTACTATCATGGAAGAAGGGGAAGCAGGCACATCTTACATGGTGGCAGGTGAGAGGAGAGAGTGTGAAAAAAAAATTATCAGACACTTATAAAACCATCAGATCTCATGAGAATTCACTCACTATCACGAGGACAACATGGGAATCTGTCTCCATGAGCCAATCACAATTAACCAGGTGCCTTTCTTGACACATAGGGATTATGGGGATTATAATTTGAGATGAGATTTGGGTGGGGACACAGAGCCAAACCGTATCACATGGATTCATCCAACCGTGGATCAAAAATATTTAAAAAATTAAAAGCTCCATCTGTATTGAAAATGTACAGACTTTTTTGCTTGTTCTTATTCTGTAAACTGTACAGACTTTTTTGCCTGTTCTTATTCTGTAAACAATACAATATCGCAACTATTTAGGTAGCATTTATATTATATTAGGTATTATAAGTGATCTAGAGATGCTTTATACTACACAAGAAGAGTTGCATAGGTTATATGCAAATACTACAGCAATTTTATAGCAGAGACCTGAGCATCTGTGGGAGATTCTAAAATCAATCCTCCTCAAATGCTAAGGGAAGACTGTATTTTGAAGATGGGTTTGTGTTGTTCCATTCAGTTGTAGTTCATTCATTTTCACAGTTGTATAATCCATTGTGTGAATATAACAAAGTATACACACCCATTTCTTGTCAAGGGACATTTGGGATATTTCCAGTTTTTTGCCATAGTGAACAATACACCCAGAAGTATTCTTATACATATCTCTTGATTCACATGTGTAAGAGTTTTTCTAGGACTTATGCATTAGAAAAAATTATTGGTCATAGGAAATGCATATGTTTATGTTTACAAGATAAGCCTAAGTTGTTTTCCAAAGTGATTATCCTAATTTACATCCCCACCAGCAGCAATGTGTACATTTCCATTACTCCACACATTGTCAACACTTGATGTAGAAAAACTTCTATTTCTGTGGCATTCTAGTGGTGTATCAGTCCATTATCATGCTGCTAATAAAGGCATAGCCAAAACTGGGCAATTTATAAAGAAAGAGGTTTAATTGACTTACAGTTAAGAATGGCTGGAGAGGCCTCAGGAAACTTACAAGCATACTAGAGGGGAAAGCAAACATGTCCTTCTTCAGATGGCGGCAGGAAGGAGAAGTGCTGAGCAAAGGGGGAAGGGCCCTAATAAAACCATCAGATCTCGTGAGAACTCAGTCACTATCACGAGAACAGCATGGGGGAACCACTCCCATGATTTAATTACCTTCCATCAGGTCCCTCCAATGACATGTGGGGATTATGAGAACTACAATTCAAGATGAGATTTGGGTGGGGATATAGCCAAACCATGTCAAGTGGTATAAAATGATATTCATTTTTGGCCTTAATATGCATTTACCTGATTGTTGCTGAAGATTAATGTTTATTTTTTAATGATTCTTGTTTTTAATCTATGACTTTCATTGGTATCTATTAGTTTCTGAACAGTGAATAATTTTTCAAGTAAGCAGACAGTATCATAATTTATTTGTTTCCATCCACAAGATCATGTCAAGTTTTTTTCATTAAATTGGCCAATCCGTGTGAAGTTCTGAGCTGTGTGTGTGATTACCTGTTTTGGTCTACTTTATTACAGGTATGTTGGAATCTCTTTTAAGAAGCTAGATACTTTTCCATGAACTTTACCAAATATATGTCTTTATAATAATCTTTAGCAAATATATTTTTACATATGTTTACTTGACTGATAATCTTTTCCCAACAGTGTTCTGTATATTTTCTAAGAATAATTATTCTAATGTCATCAAACTTAATTTGCTTTTCAAGTTTTAACTCTTCAATTTCACTTTTTAAAAATAATTTTAATTCTATTCTTCAACTTTGCAGTTGAAAAAATTCTATAAATTATATTGTTACTTTCCAACTGTGATGAAACAAATATATGGTACTCCTATAAAAAAAAAAAAAAAAGAAAGAAAGAAAGAAAAACAACATAAACAATACCTGGAACAAAAACTTATTTTCTCCAGAAGCCATTTGAAGAAAGCATTAGTACTTGGCCTGTAAAAATTATTTTTTTCATGTAACATCAGAAGAAGTACTACAGGAGTTAAAAGCTGAATTGAAGGCACCACACTAATCAAATATTTGGCTCCACACAGGTTTGTTACATTAATTATCTGTCTCACACAACATTGGGAGACAATTTTTGATTGTATACCATGCCAGTCACTGGTTATTATAATACAAATAGATATACATCCTGCCTCTGATCTGTCATTATATAATTTCTAAGAATGAGTTTTGTTTCTTTGAATAGTTTCATGCATAGACATCACATTTTTCTTATTCATTGCACATGACTAGGATATCTGTATAACTTCTATCAAACACAGTTTTATGACTTTATAGGACTTAGCTAGCTATAGCTGTGGATACAGCTTCCAGCTCTGAATCTCTGCCAGTTAAACTATTTTATTAAAATCTATTGATGTAATCATGGTGCAGGAATGTAAAAAAAAAAAAAAACCTGTATCTTTCTGGTATGGTACTATAGGAATCCAGCCTCTTAACAGAGGCTGTCTACAAAATGATGTAATTGAAGAATTCTAGTCAAATTATAAAACCAAGGAAATATATATTATCTCTGTAACAGCTCTACATCTAAAAGATGATCAACTGTCACTACCTTTAAAATAAGATGTCCATACGTGACTTCTTTCTATATTTGCATTCAGTTCAAGGCTGGAGATGGCATATAATCAATGCTCAGATTTTAAAATATCATAGAAACTATCTCCTGTGCTAGAGTTAACTTTGCCGTCCTCCTCTTCTTGGTCTCTCTGTAACATAAACACAGTTGAGCATACCCTTATTTTTTAACACTTTCCTCTCTTCTGGGAGTGAAGCATTGAACACTCTCACAATCTTGGCTCTCCTATTGCCTTACTGGCCTCTCACTGTCAGGGTGTTTTGCTGGCATTTGCTCTTCCAGCTGACCTCTGATGGTTACTGCAGCACCTCAGGCCCTGTTAGAGCCTTCTCCTCTGTTTGTAATTTCAACCCAGATGATCTCATGGCTTTAATACAACCTCTTCACAAATTTTTTCTCCAGCCTTAATATCCTATCTGTGCCAACCCTGCACATTCAATTGAGAATTTGGCAACACCAATTAGGTAGCTAATAGGCATCTCAAACCTAACATATCCTGAGTACAGTGATGTATTTTCATCCATCTACCCTATCCATGATCCGTCTCCTATTCTTCATTGCACCACTGTCCAACCTAGCCAAAAATTTATAAGTCACCTGTGATTTCTCCCTTTCCCTCATTCCCATTTTCACCCTGTAATCCCAACATTTTAAATATTTATTAAATTCATCTACTTTTTTATACCTCTATTCTTGCCCAACGCTGACCTTCACTTCAACAATGAACTCCTATCTGATATCTCTGCTTCTATTCTTCACAATTCTTTCTACTAATAACATACAAAGCCACCATTTTTTTCTTCAAGTGTAGATCTCACCAATGCCCCACTTGAAAAATTATAGTGTAGTACCAATGTACTATGATTTACAATAAAATCCCAACCTCCTTACCATAACCTAATAGACTATTAGGCATCTGGCCTCATTCTGCCTCTCCCATTTGACCACCTATCCTTCTCAGCACTCAATTCATTTTTACCACAATGAACATTGCTATCAATAATTTATTTATAAATATTTTGGTATATTTTCTGACTCCAGCATCTAAGTTCCGTAAGAGAAATCTTTTCTGTCTTCTTCACCATTGTGTTACCAATGTACTGAGTCTAGAACACTGACTGGCTCAATAAATATTTATTAGATAAATAAATTTTTAAAGCCCCTCTGCTTAATACCAAACAACCACCAAAAAACAAGGCAATGGTTTGTTTTTTTTTTTAATTTTCATGTCAAATTTTAAAATCTTGCATAAATTGCTTGATTTGTGTGCTATTCTTTAATTTTAAGAAGTAGTCATTTTAAAAATTCTAGTTTTTTTGTATGTCAACTACTATATGTGAGTCAAAAATGCAATTGTACTCACAAAGTCAAAAAGTTCACTTTTATTTTTCCTTCTGAGAGAAATTCAAGAGCAAAAGCCTCTTCTTTACAAAGTCAATAGTAATTTACACTCATTACGTTATCTGCCTTTCCAGACAATGGAATAGTAATAGTCTAAGTAGTTTGAGAAAAATGCCTGGGTTTTGGCAAGTCTTGCTATTCTACTCAACATCTATCATCTGAAATTACTGAGGATTTCTGTATCTTCAAAGCCATTCTTTTCAGACACTAAGAAACTGACACAATATTATAGAAGTTAAAAGTAGAAACCTCAAAGGATCCTTCTGTATCAACTACATTACTAATTTGATAAACTTAAAATATGTGTATTAGAGTCAATACACATCAGCAGGTAGTGGTGGTGTTCTACAAAATGTAACACACACAATGGGTCCTCAGACTGTGCAGCCACCATACCAGGTTGAAAATAAGCAATCTCCAGTATGGAATCTGGATATTTGGATCAAAAAACACTATAGGTTTTTCCCTAGTGGTACAAACTCCCCAAAAATTCATGTATTTAAGAGGTAGAGTAGAAAAGTGAGAAGGTAAAGATTTTAGATTTAAATTAAAAAATGCGGCTCTGTACTCGAGCCTATTTTGTACTCGAGCATATTACATGTTTCCTTCATGAAATATTCTCGAAGCAACCACTCTCCCAGGTGATGTGGTAAGTGCTAGGGCTCTAAACATAAAGTAACATTTGGTCTTTGATTTCAAATAGTTTATAGCTTTAGTTTTCTCCTAGATAAAATGGGAAAACTACTACTAATCCCATTGATGATCAACCAAGTTAAAGAGAAGGCAACATACTCAGCAAAAAGAAAAGATTCAGTAAATAACCTGTTTTTATAATACTCAACTAATGGTCTATATGGGATTCCAGCTAGCAACTTACAGTATACAGAAGAAACAAAAATTTAGACTCATTCCCTTTCCCTCATTCAATCCCACTGGGGAAAAAAATCACACTCTTATTATCAATTTGGGCATAAAATGAATGACACTAAAAAACAGTTTATTTGCAAATTTTCAGTGTGCCCTGAGGTTTAGTTAATAAATGTTACATTGTCCTCAACTCTTTGATTCAAAAAAAGTTACTAAAATCCACTGTGTTAATTTTACCAATCAAGATGTTTTTAAACATAGTACTTTCGACAGGTTGCCATTAAAAAATAGTTACTAGGCCGGGCGCGGTGGCTCAAGCCTGTAATCCCAGCACTTTGGGAGGCCGAGACGGGCGGATCATGAGGTCAGGAGATCGAGACCATCCTGGCTAACACGGTGAAACCCCGTCTCTATTAAAAAAATGCAAAAAACTAGCCAGGCGAGGTGGCGGGCGCCTGTAGTCCCAGCTACTCGGGAGGCTGAGGCAGGAGAATGGCGTAAACCCGGGAGGCGCAGCTTGCAGTGAACTGAGATCTGGCCACTGCACTCCAGCCTGGGCGACAGAGCCAGACTCTGTCTCAAAAAAAAAAAAAAAAAAAAAAAAAATAGTTACTAAAAAGCAGTTGGAGGAAAGTGTATCTTCAGTACCTACTGGACATTCAAAAAGGTTTGTTCCTTTTAATTTCTGGATCTCTACTTTATAATAATTAATTGGTTATGTCTAGTAATATGACCAAACAGTATTATTCTATTTTGTAGAGAATTACTATGCCAAATTCAGTAGAACATTATACTCCTATGGTGTAAAAAAGCTATTTTATGACTATCTTAAGAAGATAGTTTCTTATCTTCTCACAGCATAAGAGATTACTGTTCAAAACTCTAGGCCATTACCAGGCCCTCTAATAGTGCTAATTATTTGAAATAACATAAATACCACAAAAGAAAGAGCAATAAATTGTCAGTTCTTTTGAAGCTATAGTTTAATAACCCAATGTTACTATTACCCTAACATCAAGATTCTAATTTAGAGAGTTATAAATAACAATGAGGATCCAAATTAAATAAAATAAATCATTAGCTTACCTCCTCAGAAGTTAAAATGGTCTTGATATTATTTCATTAGCATTGAGGATTAGGTTTAATATTTTATGTAAACTGCAAAGTGCTAAATAAGTGTACACAATTAGCATGACCAGATAATCTCAATATCACCAGATAGATTATTGTTACATATATCAAAGACAGTGGGGGTCACCAGAAAAAATATCCTCATATCCAACTAGTTTGAAATGAGATTTCAATCAAGGGAAAGCTCTTGTCCTCCTCACGTATGAAAGCAAAGCATAATGCAGAATTTCTTTTGCATACACAGGGGAAAATAACTTTGAAAATTACTGAAAAGGCAAATACTCACTTTATTAAGTCTCTTAACAAAATGCCTTTGACAACTCTTGATTGCCATCAGGCACACAGACACACTCACACACAGGCCCCAGAGCTCTCTGCTTTTCAATACTTTAACAGTTCATCTGAGTATACATGGAGAAAGCCTGAACTCAGTAATCATGTTGTTAACATACATCTTTACTACTTTAATCTCTCTTTTAACAAAGAGAGTATACTAATTCAGAGTAACTTCAGAGACATGGAATTGGTCCTTAATGGGTTGTCAAGAAAAAGTATGCCTATTCCAAATATTGAATCTTCATTTGCAAATACAAAAGAGCCACATGTAGTCCACCACATTGCAGAATATCACACTTGGTAAGTTATGAGGATGATGTCATAAACTCTATTACAAAGTGATATAGTTTGACTGTGTCCCCACCCAAATCTCATGTTGAATTGTAGCTCCCATAATCCCCATATGTCATGGGAGGGACCCAGTGGGAGGTAACCGAATCATAGGGGTGGATTTTTCCTATGCAATTCTCATGATAGTGAATAAGTCTCACGAGATCTGATGGTTTTATAAACGGCAGTTCCTCTGCATATGCTCTCTTGCCTGCTGCCATGTAAGATGTGACTTTGCTCCTCCTTTGCCTTCTGACATGATTGTGAGGCCCCTCCAGCCAGGTGGAACTGTGAGTCCTTTAAACCTCCTTTCCTTTATAAATTACTCAGTCTTGGGTATGTCTTTATAAACAGCATGAGAACAGACTAATACTGTAAATTGGTACTGGGTAGTAGGGTGCTGCTGTAAAGATACCCGAAAATGTAGAAGTGACTTTGGAACTGGGCAACAGGCAGAGGTTGGAACAGTTTGAAGGGCCCAGAAGCCAGGAAGATATGGGAAAGTTTGGAACTTCCTGGAAACTGGTTGAATGGCTTTGACCAAAATGCTGACAGCAATATAGACAATGCAGTCTAGGCTGAGGTGACATCAGATGGAGATGAGGAAATTGTTGGGAACTGGAGTAAAGGTCATGCTTGCTATGCTTTAGCAAAGAGACTGGCAGAATTTTGCCCCTGCCCTAGAGATCTATGAAACTTTGAACTTCAGAGAGATGATTAGGGTATGTAGTAGAGGAAATTTCTAATCATCAAAGCATTCAAGAGGTGACTTGGGTGCGTTAAAAGCATTCTGTTTCATGTATTCACAAAGATATGGTTTGGAATTGGCACTTATATTTAAAGGGGAAGCAGAGCATAAAAGTTTGGGAAATTGATAGCCTGATGATGTGATAGGAAAGAAAACCCCATTTTCTGTGGAGAAATTCTAGCTGGCTGCACAAATTTGGATAAGCGATGAAGAGCCAAATGTTAATCACCAAGATAATGGGGAAAATGTCTCTGGGACATGTCAGAGACATTCTGCACAGCACCCCCCCCCCCCCATCATAGGACTGGAGGACTGGGAGACAAAGATAAAAAAGATAATTTTGTGGGCTGGGCCCAGGGCCCCACTGCTCTGTGCAGCCTCAGGACATAGTGTCCTGCATCCCAGCTGCTTCAGCTTTAGCCATGGCTAAATGGGGTCAATGTACAGCTCAGATCATTGCTTCAGAGGGTGCAAGTCTCAAGCCTTGGCAGCTTACATGTGGTGTTGGGTCTGTGGGTGCACAGAAGTCAAGAATGAGGTTTGGGAACCTCTACCTAGATTTCAGAAGATGTATGGAAATGCCTGGATCTCCAGGCAGAAGTTTGTTGTGGGGGCAAGGCCCCCACAAAGAACCTCAGCTAGAGCAGTGTAGAAGAGAAATGTGGCATTAGAACCCTCATGCAGAGTGCCCACTGAGACACTGCCTTGTGGATCTGTGAGAAGAGGCCACCATCTTCCAGATCCCATAATGGTAGATCCACCGACAGTTGTAGCATTCACCTGGAAAAGCTGCAGACACTCAACACCCATGAAAGCAGGCAGGAGCGGGGACTGTACCCTGAAAAGCCACACGGGTGGAGCTGCCCAAGGCTATGGGAGCCCACCATTTGCGTCAGTGTGCCCTGGATGTGAGACATGGACTCAAAGGAGATCATTTTGGAACTTTAAGGTTTAATGACTGCCCTATTGAATTTTGGACTTGCATGGGGCCTGTAGGCCCTTTGTTTTGGCCATTTCTGCTATTTGGAATGAGTGTATTTACCCAAAGCTTGTACCCCATTGTATCTAGGAAATAACTAACTTGGCTTTTGATTTTATGGGCTCATAGGCAGAAAGGACTTGCTTTGTCTCAGATGAGACTTTGGACTGTGGACTTTTCAGCTAATGCTGGAATGAATTGAGACTTTGGGGGACTGTTGGGAAGGCATAATTGGTTTTGAAATGTGAGGAAATTAGATTTGGAAGGGGCCAGGGTGAAATGATACGGTTTGTGTCCTCACCCAAATCTCATCTTGAATTATAGCTTTCATAATTCTCATGTGTCATGGGAGGGACCTAGTGGGAGGTAATTGAATGATGGGGGCAGATCTTCCCAGTGCTTTTCTCATGATAGTGAATAAGTGCCATAAAATCTGATGGTTTTATAAAAGGGAGCTCCCCTGTATACACTGTCTTGTCTGTTGCCATGTAAGATATGGCTTTGCTCCTCCTTCACCTTCCGCCGTGATTATGAGGCTCCCCCAGCCATGTGTAACTGTGAGTCTATTAATCTGCTTTCTTTTATAAGTTACCCCATCTCTCAGGTATGTCTTTATTAGCAGCATGAGAACAGACTAATACACTAAGATATGGATTCCAGGTAGGCTCTAAAAAAACACAAAGAATATAGATTTTTAAAGTTTCTAACCAGTGACATGCAGTGGTAAGATGTCTCAGAACTTTGAGTCTGCCAAGAACCAGACACCCAAAATATAATAACAAATTATGGTCCACTAAATATAACGATAAATAACATGAACCTATTCAGAGTAAATTGAGGCAAACCCCTTTATGGAGCAACATAAACATGGTTTTGCCTGTATCTAAGAATGAGGGGATAAACTATATAATATCCCATGGTCTTTCCCATTCCAATATTTAACTGTGTGATCAGAATGTTGTATTCTCAGCAAACTTAAACCAAAATGAAATCAGCTTTTCCCGAAAGTCAGTTTATTCTCCGGCCTAAAGTGTAATTTTTAATCCTAGAGTGATCCAATAGTGCAATTTCAGGAAGAAAGTTTTGCGTGAAGGAGCCTGCACTTCACTAACGGATTGTTACAAGAGATGACAGTTTGTAATCCCATGGACACAGTGAAGGATGTTCACATATCAGAAAATCTAGAGAGAAAGGCATCCAGGGCCCTGCACAGGATGAGTAGTCAGTCACAAATTCATAAACTATAACAAGCACTTTGACCTTGAAGTCACAGCATTTTCAAGGTTCTATTATTTTGTGTGAAAATGGAGGTGAGTAACAAAAGTATGAGGAAAGCTATTAAATTTTAGAGCATCCTAATAGTACATAGGGGTGCAAAGATAAATAAGGTACAGACTCTTCTCAGGGGCAAAGATAGTGAGGAAGTCATCACATATAAGGCTCTGGACCTAGGGGAAGACATCTAGGTTAGGAAATACACATTTGGAACTTATCATCTTATGGGAAAAAGTCAAGACTGAATCCTGATGCTATCAGCCAGGAAAGAGTGTGGTGTTAGCAGAGCTGTGAAACAAAATCTATGTCTGTAGAGATGCCAGTATTTAAGAAGAAGCAAAGGAAAAGATGCCTACCAAAGACTGAGTCGTGAGATGTGCTAGGACAGTGTATGGATAAGGCACCCAGCAGGGATAGTCACGTGAGAAGGAACTAACTGGCAGTGGCAGATGTAGTAAAGAGCACTAAAGGGATAGGAAACTACTCACTAAATGTTTCTAGAATGGGGAAACTGGGAACTGAGAGTGGTCACATCTAAAGGCCTCTAGTTTTTCCACAAATTAAGAGGCACCATAAATCTGTGAAAAATTAAAGTGGAAGGTTTTAGTAGAGTTTTAAAAAGAGTGATCTAAGTTTGGAATATTCCCTGAGAAGAATCTGCTTAAGGAAAAATTTTCTAGGCTACTAAAAGGAACAAATAGCATGCCGTCTTTTAAATGTGCACAGACGGGGCATCCATTTAACTAATAATTATTAAAGGTGGCTATGTGAAAGGACAAAAACACATTAAGACAAATCCCTGACCACAAAAATTAAATTGTATATGTAACTTTTAATGCAATGCAAAAAACAAGGCCCCAAAAGAGAGTAGTAAGATGGTGCGTGCATGCATCTGTGTGTGTGTGTGTGTGTGTGTGTGTGTGTGTGTGTGTGTGTGTGTGTGTGT
>NC_045443.1:59125562-59176152 GCF_002776525.5 Piliocolobus tephrosceles
TGTGTGTGTGTGTGTGTGTGTGTGTGTGTGTGTGTGTGTGTGTGTGTTTTGGGGGCTGCAGGTTATGCTAATCCATCTAACCTCCCTCTTTCAGTCACTCAGGACACAGGCATGAACTAACTAGACAATTCATGGATTTTACGGGTACAATCCACAGTGTAGAAGGAGATGTTCTCCCATGTTATGCATTGATCATACAATTTCATTGTTAAGAACATAATTCATATGTTCTTAATGTGAATTATAAGATATAACAAAATTATAAGAAATAACTAAAAACTGCTGAAATGAGACTCCCTCCTGACTTCCACAAAGTTCAGCTAGCTGAGCATAACCAATAACAGAAGAAGCTGGGTGACTGCACAGCTGTGACTCTGTACCAGCCTCTCAATTCAGTGGGCAACATTCTCCCCAGAGGTTGACTCCAAGATAAACATAATCAACAAGCACCTGCTGGTCAGGGCTGGAGTTAAAGTGGTATAAAAATAGCCCCTGCCTTCAAGGAGCTCCCATTTTAATTGGTAAGTAGAACATAACCATGAGAAACCTTAAGTGACAGTAAGATTTTGTAGGCTGGTCAAAATAACTAAGGAGGAGCTAGCCCCAGGTCATGCATAACTATGAAAGTGGCAGGAATTGTGCTGGGTCTTGAAACTACTTAAAGGTCAAAACTCCTTGCAGCAGAGCAATAAATAGCCAGTCCTATTCTAATTAGTATCCCTTTTGCCATCACTGCTGATAAACTCACCCTGTGCAACTCCGAACCATCTGTGTTTCTTCAAAGCTCTAACACTGCCAATGATTTGGACAACTCTATTTTAGGAGGCATTCATTTCAAAGATCAGATGTTTGACTGTTTCTTTGTCTTTAGGACTGGCAAAAATAAGAAGCAATTTGCCTGCTCGTTCCCTGCATGGCTGAAGAGTTACATCATGTACAGATGTTCACGAAGGTTGTGTTAATTGGTATTTTGTCCTCACAATTTTCAGAAGAAAATAGCCATATGCACTTTACCTTACACTTTCTAGGCCAGTTATTTAAGATCAGATTGAAAAGTATTTTGGGGTTTAGATTTTACATTTTACTCCAAAAAATAGCAATTTACCATAATTAGCACTCACTCAGCAGCAAGAGGATCCGTTCCCTGATTCTTTACTCTGTACTCCTACCTTCCCTTCACCCCTCTAGTTTCAGAGTTTGGGCAACATTTCAAGCAAATAAGAATTGGGATTGGCCCAATCCTTTGAAAATTCCAGTCAACAAACCTCTCATTTATCTTACACTTACTATTCCCATGTCAAGCAACTTCCATGGAACATGAAGCTAAATTGTGTTTAACTCTTTCCACGTCTAAGTTAAACTATGACATTTTGAACTCACACAAAACTTTAAATTAGTTTTGCCTAGGCTACAAAACTAAATTCCATAAGGAATTCATTGTCAGAATGAGGTACAGGTACTGAAGATCACCTGAAATCTTCAGAAAAATTAATACTTCTCATGCATTTAATGAACAGAGTTTTCTGTCCTAGTTGCTGTCTGGGGCAGGGCAAGAACAAAACCAGGTTTGGTACCAAAGAAGCGGAAAGGAAGCATCAGGTCTAGACAGAGAGTCACAAATAGAATTGAGGGTGAAATCGGGATTGATTACAGGGAATCTGAATGAGAGACACCAGAAGCTTGAGAAGGTGAAACATCACAATAACAGCCAGGAAACAAGAATCAAGGGTCAGATGAAGGAAGTGAGCAATCAAAACACAAGCAAAACAGAAACAAAAAAAAAGATGTAGAGAACAAAAACAACAACGAAGAAGATGAAGAAGAACAAGAACCAAACAAATGCCAAACTGAAGCTGATGTCTCATCCTCCTAAGCTAAAAGTTCTCACCCATCCTTTATTGAGGAAGAAGCTAAAATTTTTACCCAAACTCCCAGTGGAACCTAATGATACTTATAGTTAACAACTTATCAAGTGCCTGTGTGCTAAGCACTTTACATATTTTGTGTCACTCAAACTTCAGAACAATTCTGTAGTGTATTTATTAATTCCCTATTTTATGTAAGAATTCCAAGGTTCAGCAAGGTTAAGTAACATCCTTGATGTAACCCAGCTTATAATAAGAGCCAGGGTGGGGATTCAAAGTGCTCATTTATCTATAACATGCTATTTATGCTGAAGTTTACACATAGAAAAATGCATGCAGTTCTCATTCTGTATCTGTGCTGTTCAATATGGTTACCTTTAGCTGTATGTGGATATTGACACTTGAGTTGTGACTAGAGAAACATGTTGCAATTACAATATTGGAGATATATCAAGTGAAATAAAATATATTGTGAAAATTAGTTTCACCTATTTTATTTTTTAAAACACGGCTATTAGAAAATACAAATATATATGGCTCATCTTATATTTTTCATCAGGTAGAACTATTCTAGAATAGAAGTTAAGTCATAATGAATCATTTTTTAAAAAATATAGAACCTCCACACTGGGCATGGTGGCTCACGCCTGTAATCCCAGCACTTTGGGAGGCCGAGGTGGGTGGATCACGAGGTCAGGAGATCGAGACCATCCTGGCTAACACAGTGAAACCCTGTCTCTACTAAAAATACAAAAAATTACCCGGGCGTGGTGGCAGGTGCCTGTATTCCCAGCTACTTGGGAGGCTGAGGCAGGAGAATGGCGTGAACCTGGGAGGCAGAGCTTGCAGTGAGCCAAGATCATGCCACTGTGCTCCAGCCTGGGAGGCAGAATGAGACTCCGTCTCAAAAATTTTTTTTTAAATTTAAAAAAAGTATATATATAGACAGAGAGAGAGAGAGAGAAACTCCAAAGTTTTAGTAGTAGAAAAACAATATTCGTGGGAGAAAAGAAAGCCGACCACATGCCCAGACATTGCTCCCTGTTTCTCTTTTCTCAGTGGAATCCCTTTGCTTACCACTGACACCACCGTGTCAGCATCCAAGAGTGGAAACCCACTCCTCTTCAATTCCCCCTGGTAAAGCTAAAAAATTGTTTGCCTCTTCAAAAAGATTTTGTGAACCACCATGATAAAACACAAGTGAATTGAAGAAAATTCACAAAACATTAAAATAGACTTCATTACAAGCCAGGGGTTTCAATTCTGATCTTAGTTAGCTTATATAGGAGCTTGTAAGTTTCATCTTATCTCAGAAAAACAGCAGCCCTCTAGGTCTGGGTCACAGAGTTAAAAATGTATGGAATCCACACTGGGTATATAAATGACAGAAGAAGGTCTGGTGAAAACCATAAGGAGTAGTAATGAGTGTGGTAAATAGATGATTTACCTATTTATCTATCTAAAGACATCACATTTGAAATTTTTAAAAATACTCTGCAATAATTGCCAAGGGGTAACCAAGAAAAATCTTCCCTCTCAGTTTTGAGGCTATAGGTTTTCAATTCACTAAAATGAAAGGCAACTTAAGAAAGAATAGAAAGTAAATGCATAGAGAAAGAAGGTGTTAAGAAAAAAGAATACACAGGGACAGAAGGTGTTAGAAAGAAAATTGAGCATAAAATGGCCCTGATTACTATATATAGTGCCCTTCCTATAGGACTCAAGGAATCTGCATCTTCACTTGACATGTATAACATAAAGCCTCTAACATTTGTCAAAATATTTTATGGATATGTGTTGATTATCATACACAATAATTCCTGAAGGTAACTTAAATTCAACAGCTTTTAATAACACAGAAGGAAACTGCAATTGATACTGGAGAAGAAATTTACTCAAAATTGTGTTATTTACAATGGCACTTTGACAGCCTGACTATGATTCTGGCCTCGGGCTATGGGTCATGTTCCTCTCTATTTTATAGGCTAGAAGCCAGGAGGGTGTGAATCACAGGAAACAAGTGGATAGGGATCATGATTCCTGACTTCCGAGTATCTCTAACATTCCTAATTAATATTTGTTGTGCAACTTTGCTTTCTCGGTAATTTAATTCCTGAGAAAATGAACAGGGTCAGCAATAATGAGAGCTAATGTCCTTCATGCAGGAAATCCACAACCTGGTCCAAGAACATATGCTTCAAAGGCAATATTCTCAGCCTGAAGAAGATTCCAGGACAGTCAGAAGACAGGAGACACTGGGTGTGATATATTCATAATCCTTCAACAGATCACAACACTTGAATTTCAAGGGTTACAGTTTAGCTATATTCAGAATAAAGGTGACAAAAGAAACAATCATTTGAATATGAATTTTTGGAAATGGTTTTGTGATAAAGTAACATAAACACAGGGCTGAAAGAGGAAAACCCCAGCTATAGCGCCATACCAACACCACCCCAATTGACCTAACCCAGGGTGCTTAACTTTGCTGGAGTTAAACTAGATTTGTGGAGACCAGGAAATCCACCCTAATCACTATATTATCTCCCCACACTCATAGATGATGCCCTAAGGATGAAGATTCGTGGGTAGAATTTCAGTCAGTATAAGGAGAGGACAGTGCTAAAAGTTCAACTGGGAAAGCATCATAGTCAGACTTCACTTACATCCTAATTTTGTCATGAAACATCCTTCTCTCAGGATCTAATCATGAATTTCTGCTTAGGTCTAAAGCTAGCCTCATGCCAGAAAAAGGAGGAGACCCAAAATATGGGTTGCACCCATCACATTGCACCCACTGTGGCTTGCTTAGAAATCAAATGGTATGGAAGTTCAGGCAATCACCCTGAATGCCTATAAGGTTGGAAATGCATTCTGTAGAAAGCCTGGATTTTTTAAACTAAGAATTACTGTAAACCTGATGAAAATGACTGCTGTTATTCCAGTTAAAGTCTCTATTGGCCCATCAATGAACAAAAACTACCTAACAGCAAATGTTAGACATGGAGATCTTCCTTTAGAAGAGATTTCCACAAATCACTCTCATTGCTAGATGGTAGTACCTGACATTATGTCCTCAAAATTGTATCCTAAAATTATTACATATTATTTATTCATTCATTTCACACTCATTTCAGCTGTGTCATGTGCCAAGCAAGGAATCTGGAGTTGACAAAAAATTAGACAGATAAGATTTTTATTCTCTAAATAGCTTGCTTTCTAATTGGAAAGATAGGCTTAAGAAAAACCCAAAGAGTTGTTTTATATATGTAGTATAAGAGAATGATGTGTTGGCCGGGCACAGTGCCTCCTGCCTGTAATCTCAGCACTTTGGGAAGCTGAGGCAGGCAGATCACCTGAGGTCAGGAGTTCGTGACCAGCCTGGCCAACATGGTGAAACTCCGTCTACTAAAAATACAAAAATTAGCTGGGCTTGGTGGCGGACACCTGTAATCCTAGCTACCCAGGAGGCTGAGACAGGAGAATTTCTTGGACCCAGGAGGTGGAGGTTGTAGTGAGTCAAGATCGCGCCACTGCACTCCAGGCTGGGCAACAGAGCAAGACTCCATCTCGAAATAAAAATTTAAAAAAAGAAAGAAAGTGATGTGGCATAGTCTAGACATGAGTTGTGACATTCTTTACAATTCTCTTTCTTAGATTAATAGAGTTTAAGGTTTGGAAGGATCCATAAAGATATGTAGTCCATATATTCATCCAATCCTCTCTATAAGGTCCCCACCAAGTGGCCATCCCATATATTCCAGAAATCCTTTGAAGACAAGGAACACGCTTTCTCCAATTTATTGGTACAAACTGTTTTTCCCAGTAGATCCTGGTTCTAAGTCATATGTATTAGCCAAAGTTCTCAAGAGAAACTGAACCAATAAGCAAAATAGAGAGATATTTAAAAAGGGGGATTTATTATGAGTATTGGCTTACTCAGTCATAGAGGCCACGAGGTCTCACAATATGTCATCTGAAAGCTGGAGAACTAGGAACTAGTGTCATAATTCAGTCTCTGAGTCCAAAGGCCTGAGAAGCAGGAGAGCCAGTGGTGTAACTCTCAGTCCAAGGCCAAAGCCTGAGAACTGTGAGAGGGGAAGTTTAAGTCCCAGACTCTGAAAGCCTGAGAGCCTGTGACTCTAATCTCTTCCAGAAACAGCCTCGCAGGCATACCCAGAAACAGTGTTTTACCAACTAGCTCAGTGTGACACGTAAAATCAACCATCACACCATGTAAATCAAGCCAGAGTTTCCATCATAAAAGATATTTTCAAATACTAGAGGACCTAGTTGATCTAAGCCAAGCCTAGGATCTTCAGCCTTTCTTCACAAGAAATGTCATGGAGCCCTTTGTCATTGAGGGTTCTTCAACAGGTTCCAGTTGTCTGTATACCTCTTGAAATTTGAGATCCAAGACTAAACATAATTAAGAAGATAATATATGTAATAAGAGCTAAGAAATAATTCTTGGGGTCTGATAGATCTGTGTGAATACCTCCGCTCTAAAACTGCAGTTGACTTTCTGCAAGTTTAACCTCTGAGTCTATGTTTCCTCAACTAAACTTCCATAGAGTAGAGACCAGAAGGTTTCACAACACTCCTCGAAGGTTGACTGTGAGGATTAAATGTGACAGAGCATGTATAGTACTTGGTACAGTTACCAACACATAGAAAAGGGTTAATAAATGGTCATTATTGTTCTATTGTTAATGTTTTTACTCTCCATCTTTAATCTGACTACCCCAAACTAAAATATTACTGTTAAGTAATCTTTGAAGTTGTTTAAAATTTATTTGCAGACCCTCTATTGCCTATTACCATTTTTTACCTTTTGGTTGCAATTCTATGCTTCTGCTTATTCCTGTTTGATTTTTAGGCTTAGTAACTCACCTACCTTTGGCTTTTGCTTTCATCCCACTTTTATTTAGAGAAAAAATTCTGAGTAGAAATACCTGAGCCATGAGTCACAGTTAATGTGGAGTGTGGATTCAAGATAAATATCTTATTCCCATCTGATAGAATCACAGTGAAAATATCAAATTAATCTAACATGCTCTCCATTTTTTTCTTGAAAAATAATTAAGGAAGGCTATATTTCAGGTTTTATGCTTCCTTATCCAAATTATGTACAGATGCTGCATGGAAATATATTCTTAAGAGCTACATTAACTATGATAAGTTCACTCACATCGTTGTCATTCATGTCTAATTAACCTAAATGCCCAACTGGGAGTAGTAAGAACTTACACACGGCAAGGAGAGTGAGTCATGTGAGAACTCCCAGCCCCCAATCCTGCCATTTGAATATACAAGGATAGGAGAGGGAAATGAAAATGAGTGTTCAAGATCAAGAGGGTAACTGTCAGGAGGGCCTGGCAGGACTGCCTTGACAGCACAGATCTGAAGTTGTTGAGCAGGGAAACTTTTTTTGTTTTTTGAAGGAAAGCATTTGCGAAATAATAAAATAGTAAGAAAATGTACAAAATGGTCCCTATGAATCCAAGTCTACATAGCATTTTGAAAGACATACATAAAATCATTTTCCATAATTTTTACCTGTCAGAAATTAAATATTTAGTTCCCTTTAATAATAAGGTCACAGTTATATCCGGTTCTTTGTGTAGTATTCCTAATAACTATGCATCTAGGATCTGCTTGATTGTGATCACTGATGAGAGGCTTACCACCTCACAAGGCAACAGATTCCATTGATTAGATCTCTTTTGGTTACACATTTCTTTCATTTATTTGATTGAAATTTGATTGAACTCTGCACCCTTCATAACTTCTCCTCCTGCGCCCACCCAATAATGAGCCTGTGTTCTCTCAAGTGACATATCAGGAAGCCTGGCAAGCGGATATTGAAGGGAAGGAGTTGCTGCCTATTTGAGGGCAGTGCATTTTTTCATGTTGCCTATTAAAGAAGGGTGGTCACTTATTCCTACTAGGAGAAAAGCAGAAAGTATGAGAATGTATGCTACCTGGGTAAAGGTCTACCAAAGTCACACAACTCCCACATCAGCCATGGATCTTATGGCCCAAGAAGCCACATAGTGAAAAAAGTACTTTGGCCAACCGGCTGGCAGAGCTTCACCCCATGAAAGAGAATCAGTAATTAAGTTCTGGAAACAAAGAATGAGACTTTATTCAGGAGCACTGTGAATCTTATGAATGTATAAAGTTCCGAGAGGCAGTAGAGGATAGCTAGGGATTCTCAAGTTACATGTTCATATATTGGGCATAAGAACCATGCTTATTATTTATTTTTAATTTGTCTGGGTACATCGTGGATGTATATGTCCATGGGTTACATGAGATATTTTGATACAGGCATGTAACACGTAATAATCACATCAGGGTAAACAGGACATCCATCACCTGAGGCATTTATTCTTTGTGTTTCAAACAATCAAATCATGCTCTTTTAGTTACCTTAAAATGAGCAATTAAATTATCATTTACTATAGTCCCCCCTAACAAATACTAGGTCTTATTTATTGTTTCTAACCACTTTTTGTACCCACTAACCATCCCCCTTTTCCCCACCCCCACACCCCAACTACCCTTCCCAGCCTCAGGTAACCGTTCTTCTATTTCCATGAGTTCAATTGTTTTAATTTTTAGATACCACAAATAAGTGAGAAAACGTGAAGTTTGTCTTTCTGCGCCTAGCTTATTTCTTTTAACATAATGACCTCCAGTTCCATCTACATTGTTGCAAATGACAGGATCTCATTACTTCTTATGACTGAATGGTACTCCATTGTGTATGTGTACATTTTCTTTATCCATTCATCTGTTGATGGACACTTAGGTTGTTTCCAAATTGTGGCTATTGTGAATAGTGCTGCCATAAACATGGCAGTACAGATGTCTCTTTGATATATTGACTGCCTTTATTTTGGGTATATACCTAGGAACGGGATTTCTGGATCATATGGTAGTTCTATTTTTAGTTTTTTTGAGGAACCTCCAAAATTAAGAACCATGCTTATTTAAAATGCATGCTATTGGCTTCCATCCTTGGAGATTCTAATTCAGTGCCTCTGGTGCAGAGCCCAGGAGTCTTTATATTTAGCAAGGGCAACAGGTGATTCTAAAGTTCTTTGGGAAATACTGGTGCCATAATTAAAAGCTCTGGAGTCAGAAAGACCTGAGTTAATACCTGGCCTTTGCCTGTGTTCGCCATATTTCCTCTGTAAAATGGAGATGAGAACCATAGTTCCAATCTCTTTGGGTTGTTGCAAGGGTTAAATAAGAAAATGTGTGTAAGTAAAGCATATAGCATACTGCCAACAGTGGCCTGTTAAGTAACTGTAGCAATTATTTTTGTTTTTCATTATTACAATGTACTGATTTCGACTTTCCCCCAAGGAATTATTTACATTAATGACAACTTTTCCTTCTTGGCCTTCCCCTATTTCTGATTTTGTTTAAAACTCATCATATTTCTTTTGGAAATAGAGCATAGAGGAATCAACCAAAAGACTTGCTAATTTAGTGTTCATTATGTTTTTCACATCCAACCCTTTCCAGTTCTAACTTCCCATCCCCTGGCCACTACCCCCTGCATTCTCACTGCCATTTCTCTTGCTCAGTCCCTCTCATATGTCACTCTTTTTGCCTAGAAAACCCCTCAAATTGTCTTTCTGAATATCTGTTTCAGAGATGGAAGCTTTGGTGATTTTGTGGAAGTTTAAGGTATGAGGATTGGGAAGTGAGTCAATTTAATGGTCAAATACATACACTCAAGTTCATGGCTCCTAAGTTCCACGTCTATATCCAGAACCCTGTAAGCCACTACCTATCTAGCTGATCCAAGGTAACTTAGGGTGAAACACTCATATCAACAATCAATACAATCTTCCTGATCATTGTATTTTGTTGTTTTTATATTTTTTATGTATTATATATTTTTATTTTATACTTATATTTTATTTCATCATGTTATTGCATCATTATATTTTTAGTTTAATTGTATAATTGTCAATTTCTACATTTATCTCATTTATCACTGAAGCTAAATTTCTAATAAGAGTAAGAAGGAAGCAGAAAATGGTGCGATGAATCATAGTTAATCACTCGACCAAAAACAGTAAGTTCTGATTCAATTGCCTAATTCAGGCAAATGCATTTTTGCCTCGTCAGTATAATATCTTAAATTTTTCACTTCACTTTCTTGATGTGAAGCTAAAATTTCTCAGTCTCATTACCAATATGCAATTATTATATGCAAATTTTAAAAATAAAGTAATGACTATAATGGCAATTTTTGAAGTACTTGAAACATCAAACACTGCAAATAAAATATTTATAGTGTCAATATAAATATAACTGATGTAACAAATCAGCACTAACTTAGATGGTAAATGAGACAGCAACTGTGAAAGAATATTCATTTCTTCAACTGACAATTAAATAAATCATAAATAAGTGTACTATTGTAAGAGATCAGCTTATGCCACCCCAAAATATTCTACTTTGGCATAAAGAGGCAAATGAGAATTAACAGATGCAGAAAGAAGCCTTCTTGGAGCATCCTTTATCTCACTAAAAGCAGAAACTTGAAACTTCTGAGAAATGAGGACTGCCACAAATCTCCTCTCCTAGGGAAGTTTTAAGGCCATGAAAAAGATGGAAAGTTGGTACCAAATGGATCAGCAAACAAACCTTACTAAAATAAACCTTATCTTCCATTAGTTTGCCCCATATATTTACCTTCCCACAGTTTGCTCCTTCTAAAAGCCTAAAACTCTTTTCCTTTGTCTTGTCACTTTTCTACAAATGTATTGTTCCTTGTTATGATGATACGTAAACCCAAGTTCTAGCCAGTTCTTTGAGTAACTCTTCACTGTTTCTCACACATGTATGTGTGCAGTGCATGTTCATAAACTCTATTTTTTGCTTGTTAATTTTCCTTTTGTCAGTTTAATTTCAAGAGCCCTAGCCAAAGAACCTACAAGGGTAATGGGAAAAACAAATTCCTCCCCTATGCCATATACAATGAACAATTTTCAAATAATATAATAATAAGAAGGAACCTGATCCCAGTGCCAAGATGGCCAAATAGGAACAGCTCTAGCCTCCAGCACCCAGTGTGAGCAACACAGAAGACGGGTGATTTCTGCATTTCTAACTGAGGTATCGGGTTCATCTCACTGGGGCATGTCAGACAGTCAGTGCAGGACAGTGGGTACAGCCCAATGAGTGAGAGCCAAAGCAGGGCAAGGCATCGCCTACCCGGGAAGCTCAAGGGGGAAGGGAATTCCTTTTCCTAGCCAAGGGAAACCATGACACACAACACCTGGAAAATTGGGTCACTCCCACCCTAATACTGCGCTTTACCAAGGGTCTTAGCAAACGGCACACCAGGAGACTATACCCTGTGCCTGGCTCAGAGGCCTCCCTCATTGCTAGCACAGCAGTCTGAGATCTAACTGCAAGGCGGCAGCGAGGCTGGGGGAGGGGTGCCCACAATGCTGAGGCTTAAGTAGGTAAACAAAGAGGCCCAGAAGCTAGAACTGGGTGGAGTCCACCGAAGCTCAAGGAGGCCTGCCTGCCTCTGTAGACTCCACCTCTGATGACAGGGCATAACTAAACAAAAAGCAGCAGAAACCTCTGCAGATGTAAACATCCCTGTCTGACAGCTTTGAAGACAATGGTGATTCTCCCAGGACAGGGGTTGAGATCTGAGAATGGACAGACTGCCTGCTCAAGTGAGTCCCTGACCTCTGAGTAGCCTAACTGGGAGACATCCCCCACTGGGGCAGACTGACAACTCACACCTCACACGGCCGGGTACAACTCTGAGACGAAGCTTCCAGAGGAACAATCAGACAGCAACACTTGCTGTTCAGGAATATTCTCTCTTCTGCAGCCACTGCTGCTGATACTCAGGCAAACAGGGTCTGGAGAGAACCTCTAACAAACTCCAACAGACCTACATCTGAGGGCGCTGACTGTTGAAGGAAAATTAACAAATAGAAAAGACATCTACACCAAAACCTCATCTGTACGTCACCATCATCAAAGACCAAAGCTAGATAAAACCACAGAGACGGGGAAAAGCAGTGTAGAAAGGCTGAAAATTCAAAAAATCAGAGCACCTCTCCCCCTCCAAAGGAACGCAGCTCCTCACCAGCAACAGAGCAAAGCTGGATGGAGAATGACTTTGACAAGTTGAGAGAATAAGGCTTCAGTCAATCAAATTTCTTAGAGCTAAAGGAGGAATGACGAACCCAGTGCAAAGAAACTAAAAACCTTGAAAAAAGATTTGACAAATGGATAACAAGAATAACCAATGCAGAGAAGTCCATAAATGACCTGATAGAGATGAAAATCATGACATGAGAACTACGTGACAAATACACAAGCTTCAGTAACTGACTTGAACAACTGGAAGAACGAGCATCAGTGATTGAAGATCAAATGAATAAAATGAAGCGAGAAGAGAAGTTTAGAGAAAAAAGAGTAAAAAGAAATTACAAAGCCTCCAAGAAATATGGGGTTATGTGAAAAGACCACATCTATATCTGATTGGTGTACCTGAAAATGACAGGGAGAATGGAACCAAGTTGGAAAGCACTCTGCAGGATATTATCCAGGAGAACTTCCCCAACGTAGCAAGGCAGGCCAACATTCAAATTCAGGAAATACAAATAATGCCACAAAGATACTCCTCAAGAAGAGCAACTCCAAGACACACAATTGTCAGATTCACCAAAGTTGAAATGAAGGAAAAAAATGTTAAGGGCAGCCAGAGAGAAAGGTCGGGTTACCCACAAAGGGAAGCCCATCAGACTAACAGCAAATCTCTCAGCAGAAACTCTACAAGCCAGAAGAGACTGGGGACCAATATTCAACATTCTTAAAGAAAATAATTTTAAACCCAGAATTTCATATCCAGCCAAACTAAGTTTCATAAGTGAAGGAGAAATAAAATCCTTTACATACAAGCAAATGCTTAGATATTTTGTCACCACCAGGCCTGCCCTACAAGAGATCCTGAAGGAAGCACTAAACATGGAAAGGAACAACCAGTACCAGCCATTGCAAAAACATGCCAAAATGTAAAGACCGTCAATGCTAGGAAGAAACTGCATCAACTAATGAGGTAAATAACGAGCTAACATCATAATGACAGGATCAAGTTCACACATAACAATATTAATCTTAAATGTTAATGGGCTAAATGGTCCAATAAAACACACAGATTGGCAAGTTGGATAAAGATTCAAGACCCATCAGTTTGCTGTATTCAGGAGACCGATCTCACATGCAAAGAAACACATAGACTCAAAATAAAGGAATGGAGGAAGATCTACCAAGCAAATGGAAAACAAAAAAAAGGCAGGGGTTGAAATCCTAGTCTCTGATAAAACAGACTTTAGACCACCAAAGATCAAAAAAGACAAAGAAGGCCATTACATATTGGTAAAGGGATCAATTCAACAAGAAGAGCTAACTATCCTAAATATATATGCACCCAATACAGGGAGCACACAGATTCATAAAGCAAGTCCTTAGAGACTTACAAAGAGACTTAGACTCTCACACAATAATAATGAGAGACTTTAATACCCCACTGTCAACATTACACAGATCAATGAGACAGAAAGTTAATAAGGATATCCAGGAATTGAACTCAACTCTGCACCAAGTGGACTTAATAGACATCTACAGAACACTCCACCTGAAATCAACAGAATATATGTTCTTCTCAGCACTACATCACACTTATTCCAAAATTGACCACATAGTTGGAAGCAAAGCACTCCTCAGCAAATGTAAAAGAACAGAAATTATAACAAACTGTCTCTCAGACCACAGTGCAATCAAGCTAGAACTTAGGACTAAGAAATTCAATCAAAACTGCTAAACTATATGGAAACTGAACAGTCTTCTCCTGAATGACTACTGGGTACATAACGAAATGAAGGTAGAAATAAAGATGTTTTTTGAAATCAATGAGAACAAAGATACAGCATACCAGAATCTCTGGGATACATTTAAAGCAGTGTGGAGAGAGAAATTTGTAAAACGAAATGCCCGCAAGGGAAATTAGGAAAGATCTAAAATTGACACCCTAACATCACAATGAAAAGAACTAGAGAAGCAAGAGCACATTCAAAACCTATCAGAAGGCAAGAAATAGCTAAGATCAGAGCAGAACTGAAGGAGACAGAGACACCAAAAACCCTTCAAAACATCAATGAATCCAGGAGCTGGTTTTTTGAAAAGATCAACAAAATTGATAGACCACTAGCAAGACTAATAAAGAAGAAGAGAGAAGAATCAAATAGATGCAATCAAAAAAAAATGATAAAGGCGATAGAACCACCAACCTCACAGAAATAAAAACAACCATCAAGGAATACTATAAACACCACTACGCAAATAAACTAGAAAACCTAGAAGAAATGGATACATTCCTGGATACATACACTCTCCCAAGACTAAATCAGGAATAAGTTGAATCCCTGAATAGATCAATACATAACAGGCTGTAAAATTGAGGCAATAATTAATAACCTACCAACTAAAAAAAGTCCAGGACCAGACGAATTTGCAGCCAAATTCTACCAGAGGTACAAAGAGGAGCTGGTACCATTCCTTCTGAAACTATTCCAATCAATAGAAAAAGAGGGAATCCTCCCTAACTCATTTTATGAGGCCAACATCATCCTGATACCAAAGCCTGGCAGAACACAACAAAAAAGAGAATTTTAGACCTATATCTGTGATGAACATCGATGCAAAAATCCTCAATAAAATACTGGCATACCAAATCCAGCAGCACATCAAAAAACTTATCCCCCATTACAAGTGGGCTTCATACCTGGGATGAAAAGCTGGTTCAACATATGCAAATCAATAAATGTAATCCAGCATATAAACCGAACCAAAAATAAAAACCACATGATTATCTCAATAGATGCAGAAAAGTCCTTTAACAAAATTCAACAGCCCTTCATGCTAAAAACTCTCAATAAATTAGGTATTGATGGAATGTATCTCAAAATAATAAGAGCTATTTATGACAAACCCACAGCTAATGTCATATTGAAGGGCAAAAACTGGAAGCATTCCCCTTAAAAACTGGCACAAGACAAGGATGTCCTCTCTCACCATTCCTATTAAACATAGTGTTGGAAGATCTGGCCAGGGCAATCAGGCAAGAGAAAGAAATAAAGGGTATTCAGTTAGGAAAAGAAGTCAAATTATCCCTGTTTACAGATGACATGATTGTATATTTAGAAAACCCCACCATCTCAGCCCTAAATCCCCTTAAGCTGATGAGCAACTTCAGCAAAGTCTCAGGATACAAAATCAACGTGCAAAAATCACAAGCATTCTTATACACCAGTAACAGACAAACAGAACCAAATCATGAGTAAACTCTCATTCACATAGCTTCAAAGAGAATAAAATACCTAGAATTCCAACTTACAAGGGACATGAAGGATCTCTTCAAAGAGAACTACAAATCGCTGCTCAATGAAATAAAAGAGGACACAAACAAATGGAAGAACATTCCACGCTCATGGGTAGGAAGAATGAATATCATGAAAATGGCCATACTGCCCAAGGTAATTTATAGATTTGCCATTGCCATCAAGCTACCAATGACTTTCTTCACAGAATTGGAAAAAAACTGCTTTAAAGTTCATATGGAACCAAAAAAGATCATGCATTGCCAAGGCAATCCTCAGCCAAAAGATCAAAGCTGGAGGCATCATGCTACCTGACTTCAAACTATACTGCAAGGCTACAGTAACCAAAACAGCATGGTACTGGTACCAAAACAGAGATATAGACCAATGGAACAGAACAGAGCCCTCAGAAATAATACCACACATCTACAGCCATCTGATCTTTGACAAACCTGAGAAAAGCAAGAAATGGGGAAAGTTTTCACTATTTAATAAATGGTGCTGGGAAAATTGGCTAGCCATAAGTAGAAAGCTGAAACTGGATCCTTCCCTTACTCCTTTTACGAAAATTAATTCAAGATGGATTAGAGACTTAAATGTTAGACCTAATACCATAAAAACCCTAGAAGAAAACCTAGGTAATACCATTCAGGACATAGGCATAGGCAAGGACTTCATGTCTAAAACACTAAAAGCAATGGCAACAAAAGCCAAAATTGACAAATGGGATCTAATTAAACTAAACAGCTTCTGCACAGCAAAAGAAACTACCATCACAGTGAACAGACAACCTACAGAATGGGAGAAAATTTTTGCAATCTGCTCATCTGACAAAGGGCTAATATCCAGAACCTACAAAGAACTCAAACAAATTTACAAGAAAAAAACAAACAACCGCATCAAAAAGTGAGCAAAGGATATGAACAGACATTTCTCAAAAGAAGACATTCACACAGCCAACAGACACATGAAAAAATGTTCATCATCACTCGCCATCAGAGAAATGCAAATCAAAACCACAATGAGATACCATCTCACACCAGTTAGAATGGCAATCATTAAAAATCAGAAAACAACAGGTGCTGGAGAGGATGTGGAGAAATAGGAAGACTTTTACACTATTGGTGGGATTGTAAACTAGTTCAACCATTGTGGAAAAGAGTGTTTCAATTCCTCAAAGAACTAGAACTAGAAATACCATTTGACCCAGCCATGCCACTACTGAGTATATACCCAAGGATTATAAATTATGCTACTATAAAGATACATGCACACATATGTTTATTGTGGCACTACTCACAATAGCAAAGACTTGGAACGAACCCAAATGTCTATCAATGACAGACTGAATTAAGAAAATGTGGCCCATATACACCATGGAATACTATGTAGCCACAAAAAAGGATGAGTTCATGTCCTTTGTAGGGACATGGGTGCAGCTGGAACCCACATGCTCAGCAAACTATTGCAAGAACAGAAAACCAAACACCGCATGTTCTCACTTGAATTGAACAATGAGATCACTTGGACACAGGAAGGGGAACATCACACACTGGGGCCTGTTGTGGGGTGGGGGGAGGGGAGAAAGATAGCACTAGGAGATATACCTAATGTAAATGATGAGTTAATGGGTACAGCACACCAAATGGCACATGTATACATATGTAACAAACCTGCTCGTTGTGCACATGTACTCTAGACCTTAAAGTATAATAAATATATATATATATATATATATATATAATAATAAATAAATGATATAGAATATCACATGGTAATGCTAAGATGCTCTGGGGAAAAAAAAGGAACAAGTAGAGAGTTGTCAGAGAAACCTGCAGGGAAGAGATTCAGACTTAAAGAAGATGAGTGAGTACCCAAGTGAATATTTGGGAAAAAATTCTCCCTGGATGAACCAGTGAAAATGCCAATAGGTTAGAGTGTGATTGGTGGGTTCAGAGGCCAGTGTAACTGGAGCAGAACAGAAGAGGAAAGCAGTAGGAACCAATGTCAGAAGTAACATGGTAGGCCAAGACATAATGGGAATGATCAGCCATTATGAAGAATTGGCTTTGACTTTGAGTGGCAAAGAGAACCACAGATGTGTTAAAGCAGAAGCATGACAAGATAAGACTTAGGTTTTAATTAATCACCCTGCCAGATATATTGAGATATTCTGTGGGGTAGGGAAGAGAGCAAGTGAGCCACTTAGGAGACTAAGAGATATTGCTGGCTTAGGCCAGAGTGGTAGCAGTGGAAGTGGTGAGAAGTAACCAGCTACAAGATGTAAGGTGAACAAAGAGCAAGAAGATTCCCTGATAGATTGAATTATGTTTTTAAGAAATAGAAGACTCAAGGAGGATCTTAAAATTTGGGGGTTTGTGCAATAGAAGAATAGAATTGCCCCTATGTGAAATGGAAAAGGCTATGGCTGAAACAGGAGACTTTTTGTTTGGTATGGTGTGGTGGGGTGTGGCGTGGTGTGGTGGGATGTGATTTGGCATGGGTCTTTTTGTGCAGTGGGATCAAGATTTCCATTTTGTACACATCAGGTTTGAGCTGTCTATTAATTCTGCAAGTAGAATTGTTCAATAAAGTACCTGGATACACAAATAAGGAATTGAAAATAATCTGAATACAAACACTAATTTGCATATTGATGTTATTTAAAAGCATATGACTACACGGTACGACTATGCATCAATGTATACAGAAAAGATATAAGGAATAAATAATGAACCCAGGATCTCACTAACATTTAGAGGTGAGGGAAAAGAGGAGGAACCAGTAAATGGCAATGAGAAAAAAATGAAGTGGTAGAAAAATTGAGAATGTGGTGTCCTTCAAGCCAAATAAAGAAAGTTTATCAAAAAGAAATATGTGATTAACTATTTCAAATGCTGTTAATAGATCAAGTAAAATGAGGACTAAAAACTGAACGTTCAATTTAGCAATGCAGCAGTTTCAGTTGTCTTGACAATAGCAAGTTTAGAGAAGTACCACAAAGACCAGATTAGATTTTGTGTGGGAGAACAGAAGGAGAGCAAGTGCAGCAAAATAATGCAGCTGGTTGGAAGGTGCAGTCAAAATAACTTTAAAAAAATTGAAGAAACAATGCATGTTTGTATACTGCTGAAAATGATCCACTAAAAAGTCAATAACTGAAGATGAAAGGAAAAGGAAGAGTCACTGAAGTTATCTCCTTGGGGTGAAAGGAAATAGGATCTGATGCTGGGCAAGATGGCTGAATAGGAACAGTTCTGGTCTGCAGCTCCCACAGACCGATGCAGAAGGGGGATGATTTCTGCATTTCCAAGAGAGGTACCCAGGTCTTCTCATTAGGACTGGTTAGAAAGTTGGTGCAGACCATGGAGGGTGAGCAGGAGCAGGGTGGGGTATCACCTCACCCAAAAAGCGCAAGGGGTCAGGGAACCCCCTTCCCTAGCCAGGGGAAGCTGTGAGGGACTGTGCTGTGAGGGATGGTACTATCTGGACCAGAAACTACACTTTTCCCATGGTCTTTGCAACCCACAGATCAGGAGATTCCCTAGGGTGCCAACACCACCAGGGCCCTGGGTTTCAAGCACAAAACTGGGTGGCCATTTGGGCAGACACCAAGCGAGCTGCAGGAGTTTCTTTTCATACCCCAGTGGCACCTGGAACACTAGAGAGACAGAACCATTCACTCCCCTGGAAAGGGAGATGCAGCCAGGGAGCTGAGTGGTCTAGCTCAGGAAATCCCACCCCCACGGAGCCCAACAAGCTAAGATCCACTGGCTTGAAATTCTCGCTGCCCCCATAGTAATCTGAAGTCGACCTGGGATGCTCGAGCTTGGTGGGGACAGGGGCGTCTACCATTCCTGAGGCTTGAGTAGGAGATCTTCCCCTGACAGTGTAAACAAAGTCACCAGGAAATTCAAACAGGGTGCAAAACACACTGTGCAGCAAAGCCACTGTAGCCACACTGCTTCTTTAGATTCTTCCTCTCTGGGCAGGGCATCTCTGAAAGAAAGGCAGCAGCCCCAGTCAGGGGCATATAGATAAAACTCTCATCTCCCTGGGATAGAGCACCTGGGGGAAGGGGCAGCTGTAGGTGCAGCTTCAGCAGCTATTCCTGCCTGCCAGCTCTAAAGAGAGCAGTAGATCTCCTAGCACAAAGATGAAGCTCTGCTAAGCAACAGATTGCCTCCTCAAGTGGTTCCCTGACCCCTGTGCTTCCTAACTGGGAACCACCTCCCAGCAGGGGTCAACCAATACCTCATACAGGAGAGCCCTGGCTGGCATACGGCAGGTCCCCCTCTGGGATGAAGATTTCAGAGGAAGGAACAGGCAGAAATCTTTGCTGTTCTGCAGCCTCTGCTGGTGATACCCAGGCAAACAGGCTCTGGAGTGGACCTTCAGCAAACTCCAGCAGACCTGCAGCCAAGGGGCCTGACTGTTAGAAGGAAAACTAACAAACAAAAAGCAATAGTATCGTATCAACAAAAAGGATGCCCACACAAAAACCCCATCTAAAGGTCACCAACATCAAAGAACAAAGGTAGATAAATCTACAAAGATGAGGAAATGTCCGCATAAAAAGACTGAGAATTCCAAAACCCAGAATGCCTATTCTCCTCCAAAGGATCACAACTCTTCACCAGAAAGGGAACAAAACTGGATGGAGAATAAGTTTGATGAATTGACAGAAGTAGGCTTCAGAAGGTGGGTAATAACGAACGCCTCCAAGCTAAAGGAGCAAGTTCTAACCCAATGCAAGGAAGCTAAGAACCTTGATAAAAGGTTACAGAAACTGCTAACTAGAATATGCAGTTTAGAGAACATACATGACCTGATGGAGCTCAAAAACACAGCACAAGAACTTCGTGAAGCATACACAAATATCAATAGCCAAATTGATCTAGCAGAATAAAGGATATCAGTGAGTGAAGATCAACATAATGAAATAAAACACAAAGACAAGATTAGAGGGGAAAAAAAGGAACAAACAAAGCCTCCAAGAAATATGGGACTATACGAAAAGACCAAACCTACGTTTCATTGATGTACCTGAAAGTGACAGGGAGAATGGAACCAAGTTGAAAAGCATAATTCAAGATATAATCCAGGAAAACTTCCACAACCTAGCAAGACAGGCCAACACTCAAATTCAGGAAGTACAGAGAACATCACAAAGATACTCCTTAAGGAGAGCAACCCCAAGACACATAATCATCAGATTCTCCAAAGTTGAAATGAAGGAAAAAATGTTGAGGGGAGCCAGAGAGAAAGGTCGGGTTACCCACGAAGGGACGCCCATCAGACTACAGCAGATCTCTCTGCAGAAACCCTATAAGCCAGAAGAGGGTGGGGGCCAATATTCAACATTCTTAAAGAAAATAATTTTCAATACACAATTTCATGTCCAGCCAAACTAAGCTTCATAAGCAAAGGAGAAATAAAATGCTGTACAGGCAAGCAAATGCTGAGAGATTTTGTCACCACCAGGCCTGCCTTACCAGAGCTCCTGAAGGAGGCACTAAATATGGAGAGGAAAAACCAGTACCAGCCACTGCAAAAACATATCAAAATGTAAAGACCATCTACACTATGAAGAAACTGCATCAACTAACAGGCAAAATAACCAGCTAGCATCATAATGACAGGATCAAATTCACACATAACAATATTAATCTCAAAAGTAAACAGGCTAAATGTCCCGATTAAAAGACACAGACTGGCAAATTCAATAAAGAGTCAAGATCCATCAGTGTGCTGTATTCAGGAGATCCATCTCACATGCAAAGATACACATAGGCTCAAAATAACGGGATGGAGGAGTATTTACCAAACAAATGGAAAGCGAAAAACCCAGGTGGTACAGTCCTAGTCTCTGATGAAACAGATTTTAAACCAAGAAAGGTCAAAGAAGACAAAGGGCATTATCTAATGGTAAAGGGATCAATGCAACAAGAAGAGGTAACTATCCTAAATATATATGCACCCAATACAGGAGCACCCAGATTCAAAAAGCAACTTTTTACAGAAATAAAAAGACACTTAGACTCCCACACAATAATAGTGGGAGACTTTAACACCCCACTGTCAATATTAGACAGATCAATGAGATGTGAAATTAACAAGAATATTCAGGACTTGAACTCAGCTCTGGACCAAGCAGACCTAATAGACATCTACAGAACTCTCCACCCCAAATCAACAGAATATACATTCTTCTCAGCACCATATAGGACTTATTATAAAATTGATCATATGATTGGCAGTAAAACACTCCTCAGCAAATGTAAAATAATGGAAATAATAACAAACAGTCTCTCAGATCTCAGTGCAACCAAATTACAACTCAGGATTTAAAAACTCATTCAAAACTGCACAACTACATGGAAACTGAACAACCTGCTCCTGAATGACTATTGGGTAAATAATGAAATTAAGGTAGAAATAAATAAGTTATTTGAAACCAATGAGAACAAAGACACAACGTACCAGAATCTCTGAAACATACATAAAGCAGTGTTTAGAAGGAAATTTATAGCACTAAGTTCCCACTGGAAAAAGCAGGGAAGATCTGAAATCAGCACCAGAATCTCTGGGACACAGCTGAAGCAGTGTTTAGAGGGAAATTTATAACACTAAATGCCCACAAAAGAAAGCAGGAAAGATCTAAAAATTAACACCCTAACATCACAATTAAAAGAACTAGAGAAGAAGAGTAAACAAATTCAAAAAGTAGCAGAAGACAAGAAATAACTAAGATCAGAGCAGAACTGAAGGAGATAGAGATACGAAAAGTCCTTAAAAAAAATCAATGAATCCAGGAGCTGGTTTTTTGAAAAGATCAACAAAATAGATAGACCACTAGATAGACAAATAAAGAAGAAAAGAGAGAAGAATCAAATAGACACAATAAAAAATGATACAGTGGATACCACCACTGATCCCACAGCAATAAAACTACCATCAGAGAATACTATAAACCCCTGTACGCAAATAAACTAGAAAATCTAGAAGAAATGGATACATTCCTGGTCACAAACACCTTTGCAAGACTAAACCAGGAGGAAGCCAAAACCCTGAATAGACCAATAACAAGTTCTGAAATTGAGGCAGTAATTAATAGCCTACCAACCAAAAAAAGCCCAGGACCAGATGGATTCACAGCCAAAATCTACCAGAGGTACAAAGAGGAGCTTATACCATTCCTTCTGAAACTATTCAAAACAATAGAAAAAGAACGATTCCTCCCTAACTCATTTTATGAGACCAGTATCATCCTGATACCAAAACCTGGCAGAGACACAACAAAAAAAAAGAAAATTTCAGGCCAGTATCCCTGATGAACATCAGTACAAAAAATCCTCAGTAAAATACTGGCAAACCAAATCCAGTAGCACATCAAAAAGCTTATCCACCATGATCAACTCAGCTTCACCCCTGGAATGCAAGGCTGGTCCAACATATGCAAATCAATAAATGGAATCCATCACATAAACGGAACCAATTACAAAAACCACATGATTATATCAATAGATGCAGAAAAGACCTTTGATAAAATCCAACACCCCTTCCTGCTAAAAACTCTCAATAAATTAGGTATTGATGGAATATATCTGAAAATAATAAGAGCTATTTATGCTAAAAACACAGCCAATATCATACTGAATGAGCAAAAGCTGGAAGAATTCCCTTTAAAAATGGGCACAAGAGGCTGGGTGCAGTGGTTCACACCTGTAATCCCAGCACTTTGGGAGGCTGAGGCAGATGGATTATGAGGTCAAGAGATCAAGACCATCCTGGCCAACATGGTGAAACCCTGTCTCTACTGAAACAGTATAAAAAATAGCTGGGCATGCTGGCACACAGCTGTAGTCCCAGCTACTTGGGAGGCTGAGACAGGAGAATTGCTTGAACCTGGGAGGCAGAGGTTGCAGTGAGCCAAGATTGCACCACTGTACTCTAGTCTGGTGACAGAGTAAGACTCAGTCTTAAAAAAAGAAAAAAAAGAAAAAACTCAGGCACAAGAGAAGAATGCCCTCTTTCACCACTCCTGTTCAACATAGTATTGAAAATTCTGGGCAGGGCAATCAGGCAAGAGAAATATATAAAGCGTATTCAAATAGGAAGAGAGTAAGTCAAATAATAGTCTCTGTTTGCAGACGACATGATTGTATAATTAGAAAACCCCATCATCTCAGCCCAAAATCTCCTTAAGCTGATAAGCAAATTCAGCAAAGTCTCAGGACACAAAATCAACGTGCAAAAAACACAAGAATTCCTATATACCAATAACAGACAAACAGGGAGCCAAATCATGAGTGAACTTCTATTCACAATTGCTACTAATGGAATAAAATACCTAGTAATATAACTTGCAAGGGATGTGAAGGACCTCTTCAAGGAGAACTAGGAACTACTGGTCAAGGAAATAAGAGAGGACCCCGACAAATGGAAAAACATTCCATGCTCGTGGATAGAAAGAATCAATATCATGAAATGGCCCTACTACCCAAAGTAATTTACAGATTCAATGTTATCCCCATGAAGCTACCATTGACTTCCTTCACGTAATTAGAAGAACTGCTTTAAAGTTCATATAGAACCAAAAAAGACCCCACATTGCCAAGACAATCCTTAGGTGAAAGAATAAAGCTGGAGGCATCATGCTACCTGACTTCAAACTATACTGCAAGGCTACGGTAACCAAAACAGCATGGTACTGGTACTAAAACAGAGATATAGACCAATGGAACAGAACAGAGTCCTCAGAAATAATACCACACATCGACAGCCATCTGACCTTTGATAAACCTGAGAAAAACAAGAAATGGGGAAAGAATTCCCTATTTAATAAATGGTGCTGGGAAAATTGGCTAGCCATAAGTAGAAAGCTGAAACTGGATCCTTTCCTTACTCCTTATACGAAAATTAATTCAAGATGGATTAGAGACTTAAATGTTAGACCTAATACCATAAAAACCCTAGAAGAAAACCTAGGTAATACCATTCAGGACATAGGCATGGACAAGGACTTCATGTCTAAAACACCAAAAGCAATGGCAACAAAAGCCAAAATTGACAAATGGGATCTAATTAAACTAAAGAGCTTCTGCACAGCAAAAGAAACTACCATCAGAGTGAACAGGCAACCTACAGAATGGGAGAAAATTTTTGCAATCTACTCATCTGACAAAGGGCTAATATCCAGAACCTACAAAGAACCCAAACAAACTTACAAGAAAAAAACAAACAACCCCATCAAAAAGTGGGCAAAGGATATGAACAGACATTTCTCAAAAGAAGACATTCATACAGCCAACAGATACATGAAAAAATGCTCATCATCACTGGCCATTGGAGAAATGCAAATGAAAACCACAATGAGATACCATCTCACACCAGTTAGAATGGCAATCATTAAAAAGTCAGGAAACAACAGGTGCTGGAGAGGATGTGGAGAAATAGGAACACTTTTACACTATTGGTGGGATAGCAAACTAGTTCAACCATTGTGGAAAACAGTATGGCAATTCCTCAAGAATCTAGAACTAGAAATACCATATGACTCAGCCATTGCATTACTGGGTATATACCCAAAGGATTATAAATCACGCTGCTAAAAAGACACATGCACATGTGTTTATTGCAGCACTATTCACAATAGCAAAGACTTGGAATCAACCCAAATGTCCGTCAGTGACAGACTAGATTAAGAACATGTGGCACATATACACCATGGAATACTATGCAGCCATAAAAAGGGATGCGTTTGTGTCCTTTGTAGGGACATGGGTGCAGCTGGAAACCATCATTCTCAGCAAACTTTCACAAGAACAGAAAACGAAACACTGCAAGTTCTCACTCATAGGTGGGAATTGAACAATGAGATCACTTGGACATGGGAAGGAGAACATCACACACCCGGGTCTATTATGGGGAGGGGGAAGGAAGGAGGGTTGGCATTGGGAGTTATAACTTATGTAAATGACGAGTTGATTGATGGGTGCTGATGAGTTGATGGGTGCAGCACACCAACATAGCACATGTATACATATGTAACAAACCTGCACGTTGTGCACATGTACCCTAGAACTTAAAGTATAATTAAAAAAAAACACACACACACACAATAAGATACTATCTCACACCAGTTGGAATGGCAATCATTAAAAAGTCAGGAAACAACAGACGCTGGAGAGGATGTGGAGAAATAGGAACGCTTTTACACTGTTGGTGGAAATGTACATTAGTTCAACCATTGTGGAAGACAGTGTGGCAATTTCTCAAGTATCTAGAACCAGAAGTACCATTTGACCCAGCTATCCCATTACTGAATATATACACAAAGGATTATAAATCATTCTACTATAAAGACACATGCACATGTATGTTTATTACAGCACTATTTACAATAGTAAAGACTTGGAACCAATCCAAATGCCCATCAATGATAGACTGGATAATGAAATCATGACACATATACACCATAGAATACTATGCAGCCAAAAAGAAGATAAGTCTGTTGCAGGGACATGGACAAAGCTGGAAACAATCATTCTCAGCAAACTAACACAGGAACAGAAAACAAAACATCACATGTTCTCACTCAAAAGTGGGAGTTGAACAGTGAGAACATATGGGCACAGAGAGGGGAACATCACACACCAAGGCCTGTTGGGAGGTGAGGAACAAGGGGAGGAATAGCATTAGGTGAAATATCTAATGTAAACAACGGGTTGATGGGTGCAACAAACCTCTATGGCACATGTATACCTATGTAACAAACCTGAACATTCTGCTCATGTATCCCCGAACTTAAACTATAATTTGAAAAAAAAAAAAGAAAGAAAGAAAGGAAATAGGATCCAAAGCACAAGTAGAGGGATTGGTGTTAGATAGGAAGGGACACGTACTCTACAGCAATGATTGTCACTGTCGGCTAGCAGAAATGTCACCTGGGGGCTCTTTTTTATTATTATACTTTAAGTTCCAGGGTACATGTGCAAAATGTGCAGGTTTGTTACATATGTACACATGTGCCATGTTGGTGTGCTGCACCCATTAACTCGTCATTTACATTAGGTATATCTCCTAATGCTATCCCACCCCTCTGTCCCCTCTCCACAATACGCCCTGGTGGGTGATGTTCCCCTTCCCGTGTCCAAGTGATCTCATTGTTCAATTCCCACCTATGAGTGAGAATATGTGGTGTTTGGTTTTCTGTTCTTGCAATAGTTTGCAGAGAATGATGGTTTCCAGCTGCATCCATGTCCCTACAAAGGACACAAACTCATCCTTTTATATGGCTGCATAGTATTCCATGGTGTATATGTGCCTCATTTTCTTAATCCAGTCTGTCACTGATGGACATATGGGTTGATTCCAAGTCTTTGCTATTGTGAATAGAGCTGCAATAAAATACGTGTGCATGTGTCTTAGAGCAGCATGATTTATAATCCTTTGGGCATATACCCAGTAGTGGGATAGGTGGGTCAAATGGTATTTCTAGTTCTAGATCTTGAGGAATCGCCACACTGTTTTCCACAATGGTTAAACTAGTTTACAATCCCACCAACAGTGTAAAAGTCTTCCTATTTCTCCACATCCTTTCCAGCATCTGTTCTTTCCTGATTTTTTAATGATTGCCATTCTAACTGGTGTGAGATGGTATCTCATTGTGGTTTTGATTTGCATTTCTCTGATGGCCAGTGATGATGAGCATTTTTTCACGTGTCTGTTGCCTACATGAATGTATTCTTTTGAGAAGTGGCTGTTCATATACTTTGCCCACTTTTTGATGGGGTTCTTTGCTTTTTTCTTGTAAATTTGTTTGAGTTCTTTGTAGGTTCTGGATATTAGCCCTTTGTCAGATGAGTAGATTGCAAAAATTTTCTCCCATTCTGTAGGTTGCCTGTTCACTCTGATGGTAGTTTCTTTTGCTGTGCAGAAGCTCTTTAGTTTAATTAGATCCCATTTGTCAATTTTGGCTTCTGTTGCCATTGCTTTTAGTGTTATAGACACGAAGTCCTTGCCCATGCCTATGTCCTGAATGGTATTACCTAGGTTTTCTTCTAGGGTTTTTATGGTATTAGGTCTAACATTTAAGTCTCTAATCCATCTTAAATTAATTTTCGGAAAAGGAGTAAGGGAAGGATCCAGTTTCAGCTTTCTACTTATGGCTAGCCAATTTTCCCAGCACCATTTATTAAATAGTGAAAACTTTCCCCATTTCTTGTTTTTCTCAGGTTTGTCAAAGATCAGATGGCTGTAGATGTGTGGTATTATTTCTGAGGGCTCTGTTCTGTTCCATTGGTCTATATCTCTGTTTTAGTACCAGTACCATGCTGTTTTGGTTACTGTAGCCTTGCAGTATATTTTGAAGTCAGGTAGCATGATGCCTCCAGCTTTATTCTTTCACCTAAGGATTGTCTTGGCAATGTGGGGTCTTTTTTGGTTCCATATGAACTTTAAAGCAGATTTTTCCAATTTTGTGAAGAAAGCCATTGGTAGCTTGATGGGGATGGCATTGAATCTATAAATTACCTTGGGCAGTACGGCCATTTTCACAATAATGATTCTTACTATCCATGAACATGGTATGTTCTTCCATTTGTTGTGTCCTCTTTTATGTCACTGAGCAGTGGTTTGTAGTTCTCCTTGAAGAGATCCTTTACATACCTTGTAAGATGGATTCCTAGGTATTTTATTCTCTTTGAAGCTATTGGGAATGGGAGTTCATTCATGATTTGGCTCTCTGTTTGTCTGTTACTGGTGTATAAGAATGCTTGTGATTTTTGCACGTTGATTTTGTATCCTGAGACTTTGCTGAAGTTGTTCATCAGCTTAAGATTTTGGGCTGAGATGATGGGGTTTTCTAAATATACAATCATGTAGAGGACTGCGTGCTCGCAAACGAGATGTTCCCAATAAGCCCTGCTCTTGCAGACAAAGCAGGACGGTCCTTCTCTGCAAACAGAAAGGACAAAGGAGCCAGCTGTAAACAGTGGGCTCTGGGAACTGGTCAATGTTTACTGATCTTGGGAGTCAAGGAAAGGTCAGAGAAGCAACACATGCCCCATGACTTGGTAACATTCCACAAATGGCTGTATAAAATAAAGCAGAGTGTGCCGTTTGGTGCGGCCGCCATGTATGTCTTGTCCTGTGTTTTCTTGTGTGTTCATTCCTTTGTTTAGGAAACACGTGGACCCCAACACAATCATGTCATCTGCAAACAGGGACAATTTGACTTCTTCTTTTCCTAACTGAATACCCTTGATTTCTTTCTCTTGCCTGATTGCCCTAGCCAGAACTTCCAACACTATGTTGAATAGGAGTGGTGAGAGAGGGCATCCCTGTCTTGTGCCAGTTTTCAAAGGGAATGCTTCCAGGTTTTGCCCATTCAGTATGGTATTGGCTGTGGGTTTGTCATTAATAGCTCTTATTATTTTGAGATACATTCCATCAATACCGAATTTATTGAGAGTTTTTGCACGAAAGGGTGCTGAATTTTGTCAAAGGCCTTATCTGCATCTATTGAGACAATCATGTGGTTTTTGTCTTTGGTTCTATTTACATGCTGGATTACGTTTATCTATTTGCGTATGTTGAACCAATCTTGCATCCAAAAAAAAGATTTGATGAATGGCTAACTAGAATAACCAATGTAGAGAAGTCCTTAAAAGAACTGATAGAGATGAAAACCATGACACAAGAACTACGTGACAAATGCACAAGCTTCAGTAACCGACTCGATCAACTGGAAGAAAGAGTATCAGAGATTGAAGATCAAACGAATGAAATGAAGTGAGAAGAGAAGTGTAGAGAAAAAAGAGTAAAAAGAAATGAACAAAGCCTCCAAGAAGTATGGGATTATGTGAAAATACCAAATCTACATCTGATTGGTGTGCCTGAAAGTGACAGGGAAAATGGAACCAACTTGGAAAACACACTGCAGGATACCATCCAGGAGAACTTCCCCAACCTAGTAAGGCAGGCCAACATTCAAATTCAGGAAACACAGAGAATGCCACAAAGATACTCCTTGAGAAGAGCAACTCCAAGACACATAATTGTCAGATTCACCAAAGTTGAAATGAAGGAAAAAATCTTAAGGGCAGCCAGAGAGAAATGTCGGGTTACCCACAAAGGGAAGCTCATCAGACTAACAGCAGATCTCTCAGCAGAAACTCTACAAGCCAGAAGAGACTGGGGGCCAATATTCAACATTCTTAAAGGAAAGAATTTTCAACCCAGAATTTCACATGCAGCCAAACTAAGCTTCATAAGTGAAGAAAAAATAAAATCCTTTACAGACATGCAAATGCTTAGAGATTTTGTCACCACCAGGTCTGCCCTACAAGAGATCCTGAAGGAAGCACTAAACATGGAAAGGAACAACCAGTATCAGGCATTGCAAAAACATGCCAAAATGCAAAGACCATCGATGCTAGGAAGAAAATGCATCAACTAACGAGCAAAATAACCAGCTAATATCACAATAACAGGATCAAGTTCACACATAACAATATTAACCTTAAATGTAAATGGACTAAATGGTCCAATTAAAAGACACAGACTGGCAAATTGGATAAAGAGTCAAGACCCATCAGTTTGCTTTATTCAGGAGACCCATCTCACACACAGAGACACACATAGGCTCAAAATAACGGGATGGAGGAAGATTTACCAAGCAAACGGAGAACAAAAAAAAAAACAGGGGTTGCAATCCTAGTCTCTGATAAAACAGACTTTAAACCATCAAAGATCAAAAGAGACAAAGAAGGACATTACATAATGGTAAAGGGATCAATTCAACATGAAGAGCTAACTATCCTAAATATATATGCACCCAATACAGGAGCACCCAGATTCATAAAGCAAGTCCTTAGAGACTTACAAAGAGACTTAAACTTCCATACAATAATAACGGGAGACTTCAACACCCCACTGTCAACATTAGACAGATCAATGAGACAGAAAGTTAACAAGGATATCCAGGAATTGAACTCAACTCTGCACCAAGCGGACCTAATAGACACCTACAGAACTCTCCACCCCAAATCAACAGAATATACATTCTTCTCAGCACCACATTGCACTTAGTCCAAAATTGACCACATAATTGGAAGTAAAGCACTCCTTAGCAAATGTACAAGAACAGAAATTATAACAAACTGTCTCTCAGACCACAGTGCAATCAAACTAGAACTCAGGACTAAGAAACTCAATCGAAACTGTTCAACTACATGGAAACTGAACAAACTGATCCTGAATGACTACTGGGTACATAACGAAATGAAGGCAGAAATAAAGATGTTCTTTGAAACCAATGAAAACAAAGATACAACATACCAGAATCTCTGGGACACATTTAATGCAGTGTGTACAGGGAAATTTATAGCTCTAAATGCCCACAAGAGAAAGTTGGAAAGATCTAAAATTGACACTCTAACATCACAATTAAAAGAACTAGAGAAGCAAGAGCAAACATTCAAAAGCTAGCAGAAGGCAAGACATAGCTAAGATCAGAGCAGAACTGAAGGAGATAGAGACACAAAAAACCCTCCAAAAAATCAATGAATCCAGGAGCTGGTTTTTTGAAAAGATCAATAAAATTGATAGACTGCTAACAAGACTAATGAAGAAAAAAGAGAAGAATCAAAGAGACACAATAAAAAGTGATAAAGGGGATATCACCACCGACCCCACAGAAATACAAACTACCATCAGAGAATACTATAAACACCTCTACTCAAATAAACTAGACAATCTAGAAGAAATGGATAATTTCCTGAACACTTACACTCTCCCAAGACTAAACCAGGAAGAAGTTTAATCCCTGAATAGACCAATAGCAGGCTCTGAAATTGAGGCAATAATTAATAGCCTACCAACCAAAAAAATGTCCAGGACCAGAAGGAATCACAGCTGAATTCTACCAGAGGTACAAGGAGGAACTGGTACCATTCCTTCTGAAACTATTCCAATCAATAGTAAAAGAGGGAATCCTCCCTAACTCATTCTATGAGGCCAACATCATCCTGATACTAAAGCCTGGCAGAGACACCACAAAAAGAGAGAATTTTAGACCAATATCCCTGATGAACATCGATGCAAAAATCCTCAATAAAATACTGGCAAACAGAATCCAGAAGCACATCAAAAAGCTTATCCACCATGATCAAGTGGGCTTCATCCCTGGGGAGTCTTTTTAAAAACACAATACCCAGGCCTCAAATGACAGGTTTTAATTGGTCTGGTGCAGGAGTTGAGCCATCAATAGTGTTACAAAGCTCCCAGGGTAACTATGGTTGTGCCCTACAGGTTGGAGAGCAACTGCTCATTTTGGCGTAAGAGAGAATGGAAGACAGTGGTGGGTAGATTTGGTGGTGAGATGGTTGGAAGTCCTCTCCTGACCCTTCAGTTTTCTCAAGATGGAAGGAAGCAAAGCCATCAGGGAGGAGTGAAGATGAGGAAGCTGGGATTTGAGAAGAAAAGCAGAGTAATCAAATAGGCATGCAGAGTGTGGAAGAGCAAACAAATTGGTGAAGGCCAGTATTGTTGCCAAAAACAAATTCAAAGCCTGCAAGTTTTAAGCAAGGCCAGTAACCCTGTTTTTTCTTGAGCCTCAATCAGTTGCACAAGTGCAGAAACTGAGGGGATGGATTGAGAAAAGCCTCTTTCTCCAAGAAGTGTGAAGAAGCAAAAGAAGGGCAAGTGAGTTAAGAGTATGTGCAAGGCAGTGAGTATAAGGATTGACTATAGGATTAAAATTAGGTAAGGAGGGTTGAGAGAATAAAGAGACTGAAGAACAGTGAAAAAAAAAAAAAGATGATAGGATTAATGAATTGAAGATCCTAGAGGGGTTGTTGGATTAATGACAGATATTAGAAGCCAGTTAGAATATTAAAAGAAAATAAATTAAAAGATCACCGATGGTAGCCAGAGATCAGCACAGCTGACGCTGAAATTATATGTGGGTTGCAGTTATTGCTAATGCAAAGGCTAGAGCATAACCACGGGACTAAGTGGCTGAGGTAAGAAGCAGGGCAAGACTATTGGAGAAAGGGAGTTTAAGAAACTGAGCTAAGAGGTGTTAGAAGGATTATGTACATCTATATTATAATTGCCACCAATTAAAATGGGAATAGTAATAGACAGTGGAAGGAGGTAAAGCCATCAAGAAATGAGAAAGGATAATTCAAGAATCAGTTGATAAGAACACTGAGCGGTAGACGATCACATGGTCTCTTAACATAAGACTCAGTATTACAGTATTTTAGGAAGGACAAAGGGAAAATGATCTACAAGTGGCTATAGTAACCAGGAAACCTTCCCCATTCTCAGCATTAATAGTAGGATATTGGAGGGAAGAAAACACCACTTGAGATACCTGTGGATGAAGCAACAGCTTCTGAGGAGCCAGTTTGTTATTAGTCCAAGAAGGTAAAGTCCAAGAGGTTGAGGATATGGGAGGATTTTGCTTCTGATAAACCATGAAAGACCCAGTGGAAACATTATGGGAGATGGGTAAAGACGAGAGGAGAGAGAAGACAGACAAACCTAATAGTAAGTGGAATATCTGAAGTTTCTTTTGGAGAATAACTTAAAAGAAATAAAGGTCAACTGAAGTTAACCCCAGTGGACTCAAAGCAGAATATGATAGTGAGGCTGCAAGTTTGGGGGAAAAAATGGAAAAAGAACCTAGAGTTCTCTCTTGACCCCTTTAGGATAATGGAGTCCTAACTCCTGTGCTCAGATCCCTCTTGAATCTGATGATCCAGGTAGAAGATCTAGTGGAAGTATAGTTTTACTTGGTGGAGTGCAGGCTCTCCCTTTAAAATATAAAGTATAATTTGGTTTTAAAAAGGATATCTGTTGGGAAAATCAAAGTGATGGCAACAATGAAAAGAACAATGAAAAGCAAAACAAAGGGCTAACACATACTATGTCTGTGTGCTTAGCACAATGCCTAGTTAGCACAATGCTAGCCTTGTTGAAAAGGGGAGGAGAAGGGCAGTTGAGAAAACTTGAATCTGTTTACACAAAATAGACTTAAGTTTCAAGCCAGAAGGGACTGCATAACCATAAATTGGCAAGATTAAGCCTTGTTTTTCAGAGTACAAACGAAGTTTTAAGAGCTAAACTAAGTTGAGATACAGAATTATAAAGAAGTTTATATCTTTGTACTCCTGAATGTTAATAAACCACTTCAATAATAGTAGAAGACATGCATTGGACACTTCATAGTTGGTTCTATGCTTAAACACTTTACATGCATTGTCAAATTCCTCTTCACAATAGCCTTTACAATAGCCCTATAAGTAAACACTATTTTTCAGTTTGCTTTGCAGACAAGAAAGCTAAAACCTCACACCTACACAAGGGCAAAAGCCAAGATTCAAGCTGCTGGATTCAAAGCTGCTGACCCTAATCACTCTAATCATCATGCTCTACACTGTTCCATTTAATAGAGCAACCATTTATATATTAAATATTTTAAGATATTACTTTAGGACATTAGACTTGGTGAATATCCCAACAGACTTACTTCCACACCAGATTCATGTTCCTCAAGGCCTTGGAACATATTTTCAGAATGTTTTGGCTTCCTCTTACATCACTCTGCATGAGGAAGAGAATAAATAATTCCCATGAATAGCAATGTCTGTGATCCAATTTGTCAGGTGCCGTGAGGCACAATGGTACATACGGGATCAGCACTTCCTTTGATAGCCTTGATGTTAAATCCTAAGAGGATCCATGGCAGAAGTAATTTGGTGCCAACATTTCTGTAAATACAGTCAGAAGTTGTCTCCCATTCAAGCCTGGTGATAGTTGGTTTCATAAAATAAATGACTAGACAGACAGATGAGAGATCATTTATTTCCTTACATGACATGCCAAAATAGCTAAAGAAATTGCGCTGTTCAAGTTCTTGCTTCTCATGCCACCATCAGTTGAACTGTAATCATAAATAATTATAGTTTTTCATAAGGTATTCTGTGATTAAAGTGTATTACCTGCTTTTTTCAATTTTAGGATTATTGGAAACTCTAATCTATTTCATGTGTTATCTTTCAGCACTCATAATTAATCTCTGCTATGAGCACCCCAAAATGAAACCTCATGCTGTATGCTCATATTAGATTGGAAATCTCAGGTACTTTGGTTCATATGATACATGAAAGTACTTTAATTTCAGATGAAAATATTGTAATATTCCAATTCAAATAGATAAAATAAAAAAGGCACAGTGTCTGATCTTATGCTGTGTGAGCACTTAGCACTGGCCAGCTGCTGTGAAATTGGATACCGTTTAATGTCTTTCTGTAATAAGCATATTCTAAGGAAACAGTGAATGAGAAAACCACACACCTATCATGGAATTTTTATTGCAGCTTGCCTGTGGTCTTTTGTGAAACTCTAAATAATGCAAAAAATCTTGTATCTGTTCTGCTTGTCCCAGTAGTTTCAAAAACGGAAGGGCAATAAGCTACTTTAATCTCTAGTTTGGAAGGTACAGTTTAACTCTAGCTCCATGCATCCCTGGTGGTCATTGCCATTTTGTAATGTTACAAAGGCTTCTGTTTTAAAATGTGCTGTGGGCTTACATAGCAACTTTATCAGATGAATTATCTTCTTTGGGAAATCTTCTGGCCCACAAAAAGTAATATACAGCAGACCAATTTTTGTATCAGCTATGTGCCAGGACATTTCTAAAGATAATCAAAATTCTATATACAGGGCTCTTGCCTGCCTACAAAAATGTATTTGAAGATAATTCTGCTTCACCAATGTTTTTATCCCTTACAAATTTTATACCTAAGTATAAATTTCCCCCTTTGCCTCATACCTTTTTCACCTGAACCACATCAAATCACATTACAAATCATTGAATAATTTCAAATTAAATTTTGTACCAGAAAATTAATTTCCTCTTCCTATTATGAAAATAATGTATATTACCAGTATTCATAAATGAAAAGCAGCCAAATGGTATTTTAAAGGGAGAAAACTGGATTTTAGATTTTCCTGTTTGGAGAATAGTCTCCAAAATGTCACTACAAATGCGGCCCATTGATTTCAGCTGACTAGCACCATTTATGGCAAAAAGATAAGGTGATCTGAGGCACATTCCTTTTCTGCTTGTGTTCAGATTTTGCAAAGAAACTTTAAAGTAGTAACCCTTCAGTGACAGTGATAAATAGATGCCTCCCAAGACTGAAAAAAGAAATCACTCGAGAGGTGAAAAGTGAAAAGTGGAAGGTGAAACAGCAAGGAGAGGCATGATATCATCCACACCCATTACTCTGTGCAGAGTTTTGCTCTTTCATCCAGGCTGGGGTGCAGTGGCGCGATCTTGGCTCACTGTAACCTCCACCTTCCTCTTTCAAGTGATTCTCCTGCCTCAGCCTCCCGAGTAGCTAGGATTACAGGTGCCTGCCACCACGCCCAGCTAATTTTTGTATTTTTAGTTAAGACAAGTTTCCACCATGTTGCTAGGCTGGTCTTGAACTCTTGACCTCATGATCCACCCTCCTTGGTCTCCCAAAGTGCTGAGATTTCAGGCGTGAGCCACCGCGCCTGGCCCCATAACTCTTTTAATGGCCCAGAACAGGCCCCCAAAGTACTTCTTTGCTATTCAACAAGTCTTCAGCTTTCTGCACCTAAACAGCTCCCTTAACCTTTCCAGAGCTGCCTTCTTCCTGGCAGAGAGATTTTTCCTTAATATGTTAGGAAGGTCCATTGGAAATTATCCTGTGTGGTAGACTCTGCTGTATTATAGAGCCAGCAAGTCAAGTGTTAGATCCTAGCAGGCTTACCCAGCCACAGACTGCTGTCTCCTAGAACTAAGGAACTAAGAAATCCAAGCAGGGTTAAAGGCAACATGAAAGCTAACAGAAAGTTGAATTTACCCAGCTGAGGCTATTATTCAGTTTTCCCCCAAGCTACATCTACATAGTGAAAAAAGAGCAATGGAGTTCAGGGTAAGGGAGGTTGTACTAAATCAGGAGAGAAACTTTGTATGAAAACCTGAATTTGTCTCATTTCTAGATTCATTTCTGAACCTTCATAGTACCAAGGAAGGAACACAGAATTTGCGATCAAACAGATTGAGCTCAAATCCTAGTTCGATCTGTTAAAGATTCTTTAAAAACATATTTAACAGCTATGAGCTATAGTTTCCACCTTTATGTAATGGATAGGAAACACCTACCTCATTTGCTTATCGTGAGAATTAAATAAGATAACGTAATGAAGTTACTTGTGCAGAACCCTAACCCAGGGTCTAACAGATATGTTTCCTGGATGGGTATGGTCTCTTACATCTGTAATCCCAGCACTTTGGGAGGCAAAGGCAGGAAGACTGCTTGAGACCACGAGTTTGAAACCAGCCTGGGCAATTACAGCAAGACCCCATCTCTACAAAAAAAAATTCAAAAATTAGCCAGGAGTGATGGTGCATACCTGTAGTCCCAGTTAATGGGAGGCTGAGGCCGACAGAAGACTAAGGATCTTTTGAGCCCTGGAGTTTGAGGCTGCAGTGAGCCATTATCACACCACTGCACTCCAGCCTGGGCGACAGAGATAGACCCTATCTCTTTATATATCTATCTAAGGAGCAGCTGTTGTAATAGTAATCGATACAGTAAGAACAATAATGACCTTTTGTTGAATGCTTTATAAGCTAGGCATTGTGCTAAGCACATAGACATAGTATTTCTAAATCTCATTTTAAAACTCCACAAGATAGATGTTATTTAACAGAAAAGTATCCCTGTTAAGTGGTAAAAGCAGCAAGGAGAAAACTGGACAGGTAGATGAAATTCCATCACTTGCTTTGAGTTGCCGTTCTGACAAATAAATTAGCATCGAATTTTATTTCAGAAAGGTTAAGTGACTTCCCCAAAGTCACACAGCCTGATGCCTCATTTTCATTGTATATCTTAAGTGTAATTGTTTTCCTAGTTTATGCAACATATCTCAAAACCTAAAAATAAAACAGATATTTGATACCCAAGTAAATCCATACAAACTCACTATCCTGAATCCTGTTGCTGCACAGCACAAGACAGTCAGATAAACACTGTTTTCCAAAACTTCCCTAACCAGAAACCAGGGTTGTGGCCTTAGCTAATACTTATCAGAAAGAAGAGAATACTAGCACCCCTAGTCTGCCCACAAAGTCCCCAGGAGCTGGGCTAACAGTGACCCAGGATCACAAAACTTCAGAAATTCAAAACTCGGAAATAAAGCCGAATCCTCACCACCAGTAATGACACTAATTAAAGTTAAGTAGTGCGGGAAAGCCAACAACTAACTCATCAGGAATTAATGTTGAGTCCAGATATCAACTGAAATCAAGATAAGATCCTTCCTGTAATTCTTTATTATGCTAAACCGAACTCTGATATTTAAAACTCTGGGACCATCAAATACATACCAAGATTATTGTTTGCCTGGGAAAATCCTGCTTAAATGCAGAAGATAAAATGACTTCAGCTTCTCCAGATGTTTCTCCATGCTGTCTATGACAGTTGAAAGAGATGCTCTTTTGCATCTCAGAAGCTATGTTTCAAACACTGAGCAGAGTGAGTTTCTCTAGAGAGGAACTTTCACACTGTCTCTCTCTACATTTATCACATAGTGAATCCAATGACTAACTCAGGAAAAGAATAAGTGAATAGACCAAAGTGTAAATATATAAAATTAATTGATTTTACAATATTCTCTACATCTTGAAAGTATATATCACTCCACGGTTAGTACTTTTTGAGAAATATTTTTAATGTATAAAGTGAAGGACACATAGATATCTCAGATCAGATATGATTTATTAAAAAGTAGGTTCACTTGACTGAGTTTATAAGCATTTACCAAGCCTGGCATGAGTACATAAAATTACTAATTATTGACTGTACAGCACCAACAACTGAATCAGGATGAGAAAAAGAACTGTGAAGTGCTATATGCAAAGTGCTAGGCTTTACTAATATATACTTACACTAAGAATGTTAATTCTATGATGGCATATTTTATTTTTAGAATGTCTGGTTCTGACTACATTTTCCAAAAATAAGTATTCAATAGTAAATGGCAAGAAACTCAAGCAGCGAAATGATAATAAATATTTCAAGCTACCTGTCCCAGAAATACAATCTGTTTCTCAATTGATAGAAATTCATCATAAGCCACTGTCTATATCATAGTTCTTTAGAAAATTTTACTGTGCAGTAATTCATCAAAAGTCACTAGACCAAACTGCCATTTAATCCTTGAACCAAGGAAACAATTCGTATAGCTATACACTTATTAACATCTTACCAAGTACTTGATGTGCTACACCACAGCAATTTCAAAGTCCATCCAATATATCATCAACTCTAATTCTTGGTATAGTATATACTTACTTTCATTATGGGATTTATACAAGCTTAACAAGAATCACAGTTTTAAGAAAAAATATGAAATTCTTCAGTATATTTACTATATAGAATAGAAAAAATAGTAAACGTTTCTCATTTTTTGAAACATCAACTTTTGAGCAAAACACAAAGATAAACAGAGATTTTAAACATCTGAATTCTGACCTCTACACACACAAATTAGAAAATCTAAAGGAAATAGAAAAATTTCTGGAAACACATAAGCCCCCAAGATTGAACCAGGAAGAAAGTGAAAACCTGAACAGGCCAAAAGTAAGTTCTGAAACCGAATCAGTAAAAAAAAAAAAAAAAAAAAAAAAAAAAAAAAAAAAAAAAAAAAAAAACACTTAGCAAACAAAAAACTCTCTGGACCAGATCAATTAACGGCTGAATTCTTCCAGACATACAAAAAAGAACTGATATCAATCCTACTGAAATTATTCCAAAAGATTAATAAAGAGGGAATCCTCCTTAAGTCATTCTATGAAGCCAGCATCACCCTGATACCAAAACCAGGAAAGGACATAATGAAAAAAGAAAATCACAGTCCAATATCTATGAGAAACATAGATGTAAAAATCCCCGACAAAATATTAGCCAACCTAAACCAATAGCACATAAATAAGATAATGTACCATGATATAATGGGTTTCATTTCAGGAATACAGGGATGGCTTAACATATGCAAGTCAATAAATGCAATACGTCACATAAACAGAATTAAAAACAAAAATCATATGATCATCTCAATAGATGCAGAAAAAGCATTCAATAAAATCCAGCATCCATTGGTCGGGCATGGTGGCTAATGCCTGTAATCCCAGCACTTTGGGAGACTGAGGTGGGTGGATCACCTGAGGTCAGGAGTTTGAGACCAGCCTCACTAACATGGTGAAACCCTATCTGTAACTAAAAATACAAAACTTAGCCAGGTGTGGCAGCGGGCACTTGTAGTCCCAGCTACTCGGGAGGCTGAAGCAGGAGAATCACTTAAACCCGAGGGGTGAAGGTTGCAGTGAGTCAAGATCATGCCACTGCACTCCAGCCTGGGTGACAGAATGAGACTCCATCTCAAAAACACATAAAAATATATATAAATAAATAAATAAATCCAGCATCCCTTTATAATAAAAACCCTCAACAAACTAGACAGAGATGGAAAACACCTAAAAATTATAAAAGCCATATATGAAAACCCACAGCCAATACACTGAATAGAGAAAAGTTGAAAGTATTTCCCCTGGGAACTGGTACAAGACAAGGATGCTTTCACCAATTCTATTCAACATAGTACTAGAAGTCCTAGCCAGAGCAACCATGCAAGAGAGAAATGAAGGGCATCCAAATTGGAAAACAGGAAATCAAATGATCACTGTTCACCAATGATATAACCATATACCTAGGACACCTTAAAGAATCCTCCAAATGACTTCTAGATTTAATAAACAAATTCAACAATGTCTCAAGTTACAAATCAAAGTACACAAATCAGTAGCACTGCTATCACCAACAATAACCAAGCTGAGAAGCAAGTCAAGAACGCAATCCTTTTTACCATAGCTGCAAAAAAATAAAATAAAATAAAATAAACTACCTTGTAATATACTTAAACAAGAAGGTGAAAGATCTCTACAGGGAGAACTAAAAAACACTGCTGAAAGAAATCATATGGCACTAACAAATGGAAATGCATCCCAGGTTCATGAACTGGAAGAATAAATATCATGAGGCCGGGCGCGGTGGCTCAAGCCTGTAATCCCAGCACTTTGGGAGGCCGAGACGGGGGAATCACGAGGTCAGGAGATCGAGACCATCCGGGCTAACACGGTGAAACCCCATCTCTACTAAAAAATACAAAAAAAAAAAAAAAAAAAAAAAACTAGCCGGGCGAGGTGGCGGGCGCCTGTAGTCGCTGCTACTGGGGAGGCTGAGGCAGGAGAATGGCGTAAACCCAGGAGCCGGAGCTTGCAGTGAGTTGAGATCCGGCCACTGCACTCCAGCCTGGGCGACAGAGCGAGACTCCGTCTCAAAAAAAAAAAAGAACAAATATCATGAAAATGACCATACTCTTCAAAGCAACCCACAGATTCCAATGCAATTCCTATCAAAATATCAACATCATTTTTTGCAAAATTAGAGAAAACATATTAAAATTCATATGGAACTAAAAAGAGCCCAAATAGCCAAAGTAATCCTAAGTGAAAGAACAAATCTGGAGGCATCACATTATCTGACTTGAAATTATACTACAAGGCTATAGTTACCAAAACAGTATAACACTGGTGTAAAAGTGGACACATACACTGGTGGAACAGAATAAAGAACCCAGAAATAAAGCCAAATACCTACAGACAACTGATCTTCAACAAAGCATACAAAAACATAAACTGGCAAAAGGACACACCCTATTTAATAAATGATGCTGCGAAAATGGATAATGGATAGCCACGTGCAGAAGAACAAACCCAGATCCCTATCTTTCACCTTATACAAAAATCAACTGAAGATGGATCAAAGACTTAAATCTAAGACCCAAAACCATAAATATTCTAAAAGAAAACTTAGAAAACATTCTTCTGGACATTGGTCTAAGCAAATAATTTATGACTAAGACCACAAAAGCAAATGTAACAAAAACAAAACTAAATAAATGGGACTTAATTAAACTAAAAAGCTTTTGTACAGCAAAAGAAATAATCATCAGAGTAAACAACCCACAAAATGGGAGAAAATATTAGCAAACTATGCCTCTGACAAAGAATTGATATCCAGAATCTACAAGGAACTCAAACAAATCAGCAAGAAAACAAAAAAAAAACAAATAATTCCATGAAAAAGTGGGCAAATGGCATGAATAGAATCTCTCAAAAGAAAATATACAAGTGGCCAACAAATATATGAAAAAATGTTCAACATCACTAATCATCAGGGAAATGCAAATAAAAACCACCGTGAGATAACACCTTACCCTGTATGAATGGCCATTATTACAAAGACAAAAAACAATAGATGTTGGCAAAAAGACTTCACCACTATACAATTCATCCATGTAATCAAAAATAACTTGTACCACAATAGATGTGGTAAAAAAAAAAAAAAAAAAAAAAGAGAGAGAGAAAGCTTATACGTTGATGGTGGGAACGTAAATTAGTAAAATCTCCTTGAAAACAGTATGGAGATTTCTTTTTTTAAAACCTTATTTTAGATTCTGGGGTACATATGCAGATTTGTTATGCAGGTAAACTGCATGTCATGGGGGTTTGGTTTACAGATTATTTTGTCACCCAGGTACACAGAGAGGGAAACAACAGACACTAGGGCCTACTTGAGAGTGGAGGATAAGAGGAGGGAGAAGATCAGAGATTTCTAAAGAACTATAAGTAAATCTATATTTGATCCAGCAATCCCACTCCTGGGTATCTACCCAAAGAAAAAGAAGTCATTGTATCAAAAAGACACCTGCATGCATATGTTTATTGCATCACAATTCACAATTGCAAAGATATGGAACCAACCTAAGTGCCCACTAACCAGTGAGTGAATAAAGAAAATGTGTTTGCATATATATGTACACACACACATCATGAAATACTACTCAGCCACGAAAAAGAATGAAATAATGTCTTTTTCAGCAACTTGGATAGAGCTAAAGGCCATTATTCTAGGTGAAGTAACTCAGGAAGGCAAAACCTTATGCTTACACTTACAAGTGGGAGCTCGGCTTTTTGTATGCAAAGGCATGCAGAGTGGTATAGTGGACTTTGGAGACTCAGAAGGAAGAGGGTGGGAGGTGGGTGAGGGATAAAAAAACTACATATAGGGTACGATGTACACTACTTGGGTGGTGGGTGCTCCAAAATCTTAGACTTCACCACTATACAATTCATCCATGCAATCAAAAACAACTTATTCCCCAAAAGCTACAGAATTCTTTTTTAAAAAAGGATACCTAATGTTACTGAGCATTGTGCTTCCAGGCACACCCTACTAGAAGTTAAACTACCAAAGACTAGCAGATGCATTTAAGTTTTTCAATGGTATCTGGAAAGTAATTTGAATTTACCATTTAATCCATAAATTAATTTAAAAAGACATTAATGGGATTTGTGTGTGGCTAGATGTTACTTGTTGATTACAATATTACTCTTAATTTATATTGTCATTTTAGCTGGCTAGAAAATATGACTAGTTGGATTTCTACTCTTATGAAATTAATGACATTATTAAGCCCAAAATCTTGCTATTCAATTTTTTCCTCTGGTATTTGAGTACAATGTGTATCTTTGGTTTAATTGGCAAAAAATACTATCCATTTTTCTCTGTGTGGAATTAGTCACACTTTCTAATACAGTTATTCAACATTAAAAATAAAAAAATTTAAAAACCCTGAGTTCTGGCAGTTCTACCCTTAACTAGTTGCATGATCTTACCTGATTTGGGTTTCAAATTCTGCATCTATAAAGTAGGAAAAAGTACACTCTCTGTCTACTTCATATGCTTATTTTGTGGAGCAAATGAGATAATTTGTGGTAGACATTAAATATGCAATGTTATCATAACAGCATTTTCAAATGAAAGAAAACAGCATAATACATTTGATGGCTGCCTCTCTTCACATGACTTTTCTCTTCACCCACTCAAAGCACAAGTGCCAAAAATAAGTTATTGCCTAAAGTAAGATCTGGATAAAAAGAGCAATACCCTGGCAATGAAATCGCTACTCTTGGAACAGTTACTCAATTTCACTGAGACTTAGTTTTGCCTTCTTTATAACAGAACAGCTTACCTGCTCCCACCTACACAGAAGCATGACAATAGATTTAACAGTGTTGTCTTACTCAGCTTCCTCATCTGTAAAATTGGCTTCATGGATAATGTATTTAAAGTCAATAGCCTGGTGCTTAGTACATTCATTCATTCAACAAATAATCTGTTCTGGCTGCTGCAAAATATAACAGAGAACAGAACAGAAAAGCCCCAGGCCCCACTGAGGTTACTTTATAGTATGGGAAGATAGACAATAAACAGAATAAGTAAAATAGATAGTGGCAGTGCCAGCTTCATAGACATGTAACCTGTGTAATTGCATAAGGTCCCAAGCCCAGACACCCTGTGCTTGGTTTGATGCCCTGTTATTGCCATCTTGAAATTCTTAATACTTTGTGAACAAGGGGACCCACATTTTCAGCTCCTGGATGGTGGTAGATGGTGGTATGGAGAAAATAAAGTGCAAGGGATTAGGAAATGTGTGTTGGGAGGTAGGAGGAGTGGCTATCAGGGCTTCAACGTGACATTACACATTTTGGCACTACACAAAGATGCCCAGGTTGGGGAGACAGTGGGGGCTGAAAACTGCCTAGAGGGAGAGGCCTTACTCCGCACAAATCTGACTCCAGGTAATTCTCCAAGCACCTGGCTTTAGAGGTAACAATCACATAGATTACAATATGCATCAGGTATCTTTAGATGCAGTCAACCCAAGGCCGGCCTGCTTGTCCAGCTGTGAACTGCAGAGCGATACCCCCAGAGTGGGCATCCTTTTCTCATCTACACAGAGGTGCAAGTGATGCTAGCAATGGGCATGCTGGTCAGAAAAGGCCTCTCTGTGGGATGACACTTGAGTGAAGTTCTGAAGAGGTGAGAAAGTAAGTTGTGCAGAATGGAGGAAGAAGCAGTTAGGCAAAGGGAACAGTGAATGCCACTAGAATATTATGGTTATGAGCTTTTCATTTGGCTGCATTGAGGAAAATGGTAGTAATTTATTTAAGGGGAAAATAATTTAATACTAGATTATCCAAGATAGGAGCCACTAGCTATATGTGGCTACTGAATACTTGAAATAGAGCATCTGTGAATGAGAAAGTTAACTTTTAATTTTAATTTTAAAACATATCTGATTCTGTTATTTCAAAGTTTTATATACGTTTTAAACAATATGGGTATGTAAATCTATTTTCTAACTGTCATTTTATAAAATTTAAATACAGATCACATATTTGTGATGAAAATCTAGACTCTGAACTAGGTATGTTGTTATCATAAACAGCACACCAAATTTTGAAAACACTACCAAAACAAAAACTTATTAATAATTTTTATATAGACTACATGATAAAATAGTATTTTCAATATGTTGGATACATAAAATCTATCATTAAAATTAATCTGCACTCTTTAATTGTCTAATATAGCTACTAGAAAACTTAAAATTATACATTGGCTCACATTATAGTTTTATTGGAAAGTACTGGTCTAATGAATTAATAGGGTAGGCAAAACAAGATCTTGCCAAAATTAAGAAATTTGTCATTCGTTTTATCTCAAGCTTCTCACAAAACCTGAAAAATAAGAATGTGTTCTGATGTTTCCACTTTGGAAATTAGCATATACACTTTTCATTTGGTCAGTTTGTTGAAAAGCCTACTCTGATGCACTGGGCCATTTTCTACCCATCCTGTCAAAGTTCTGCTCCAACAATACATGGTCTAAGAAAGTCAATTCTCTGGCCCCTGAAAATTAAGTTGCTCTCATCTCCTCGATATATAAATGATAACTGTAATACATCATGCTTCATATGTCTGTGTACCCTACAAGACTTTCCTACATTGAAGCAAGGGCGTGCAATTTGTTTTTGGATCTTAAGAGCTAAGCACAAATCCTGAAACTAGGCCTCAAAACGACTTGTAGAGTAAAGAGGTGAGACGGGAGTACAGATACATAAGGATATATATAAGCATACTTTATGGAAACTCCCATTTATCCAGCTATCAGCCTTATAGAAACCACAAACATCTGGAAAGCAGCCACATAATCTGACAGTAAGGGGAAAATAAATAAATATACTAACAATGACTGAGTACCTACTATGCACCTTACAGGCACTCTGAAAAGTTTCTTTCATTTAATCTACACGAGAACCCTTTGCTGTTATAATAACTTAATAATTATTGAGCACTGTTATTTGCCAGGCACTGTGGTAAGCACTTTAAAGATTTTTAAAATTTCTTTCATCTTCACAAACTCCAAGCATGGGTTCTACTATTATGGCCATTCCTCAGAGCAAAGTGGTTAAGTAACTTTCACAAGATTACATAGGTAACAAGTATCAAAGCCAACATGAAAATTCAGGCAGTCCCTAATATTTGAGATCTGAAGTAAGCATGACCTTAATGCAAAGGGATTCTTATACAAACATTTACAAATCTGTAAGCCAAGAGAAATCAACTAGAGGTAAACGTTGTTCATAGAAGTATATGAGAGCAATAATGAGACACTCCAGGAGACCTTGGAAATACGGCAAATAAGACAATTAGAGATATAGAAGGCCACTTTAAAGATTGACTAATATATTCAGAATGATTCCATGCATATAGCACACAAAACTGGCAGAACAAAGTATATTTAGCAATATATACATAGATTATAAAAACATAAAGAAGCAAGCAAATGACACAAATGTCAGGATACTGATTTCCCTTAAAGAAGAGAGAATGTATTGTAGCCATGGGAGCTTCCAGGGTATTGTAAATGATCTATTTATTGACTTGAGTGGTTGATATTTGGTTGTTTGCATTGTAATCCTTAAACAATATACATGTTTTATGTGATAACAACAACAGTGACACCTCAGCATCTTAGCTCTAGAGCCCATGCTCCATTACACCCATAGGGTGAGCTAAGCAGAAGTCAGGTGATTGCCTGTCCCCATGGCTGAGTACTACTCATCACTCCTGACCTACCTTAAATATCATCTCTAAATCTCCCATTTCAGTAGGTCCTCCCAATCTGTTTACCATCATTTACTGCTTAGCACTTGTGATGGTTAATTTTACATGTCAACTTGACAGGGTCATGGGGTGGCCAGATATTTGGTAAAGCATTATTCTGGGTGTAGGTTGTGAGAGTGTTTTTGAATGAAATTAACATCTGAATCCGCAGACTCCGTAAAGCAGATTGCCCTCTCTACTGTGGATGGGTCTCATTCAATCAGCTGCAGGCCTGAATACAACAAAAAGGCTGACCCTCCCGTGAGTAAGAGGGAACACGTTCTGCCTGACTGTCTGAGCTGGAACATCAATCTTTTCCTGCTTTCAGACTCCAACGGAAACATCAGTTCTTCTTGGGTTTCAAGTTTGCTGGCTTTCAGAATGAACTTAATACCATTGGCTCTCCTGGTTCCCAGGCCTTTGGACTCAGACAGGAGTCACATCATCAACTCTCCCAGGTCTCCAGCCTGCCAACTGCAGAAGGAGAGCTGCTCTAGACCCAGCACCTATTATAATGACCAGTAGATAACAGACAGCCAGTCAATGGGGATTAAAAAGCAAGAAATAAATAAATGCCATAGAGCTGGTCAAGTAGGCAGAAACAGGCTTTGATCCAGCTAGCTCTCTACCATCAAGCCTCCTTACAAGTCACATATTCTTTCTATACCTTGGGATGTCTCAGCCTCCATAATCATTTGTTATAATAAATCATATATATATATATATATATCCCACTGGTTCTATTTTTCTAAAGAACCCTGACTAATACAACACTAAAGACCTTAAGACTCCTGGTAATTATTTTTATAATATGTTTTTGGTTTTGTTTTATGTACTTTTATTCTAGGAAAAAACATAAAATTTACTATCTTAGCCATTTTTAAGTGTACAATTCAGTTGTGTTAAGTACATTCACATTGTTGTAACATAGATCTTCAAAACGTTTTCATCTTGCAAAATTGAAACTCCATACCTAGTAATCAACAACACCTTTTCCCCTATTTCTCTAGTCCCTGGTAATCACCCTCTACTTTCTGTCCCATTAATTTAACAACTTTGGATACTTCATATAAGTGGAATCATACAGCATTTGTCTTATTGTGACTGGCTTATTTCACTTAGCATAATGTCCTCAACTTTCATCCATGTTGTCGCATGTGACAAGAATTACTTCCTTTTTAAGGCTGAATAATATTTCATTGCATATATATACCACATTTTATTTATCCATTCATCCATGAATGGACATTTGAGTTGTTTTCACTTCTTGGCTGTTTTATGTAATATTGCTATGAAAAAGGGCGTGCAAATATCTCTTCAAGTCTCTGCTTTCAATCATTTTAGGTCCATATCCAGAAACAAAATTGCTGGATAATATCGTAGTTCTATTTTTAATTTTTCAAGGAACTTCCATACTATTTTCCACAGCTGCTGCACCATTTTATAGCCCTACCAAAAGTGCACAAGGGTTTGAAATTCTTCACATTCTTGCCAACATTTATTTATTTTGTTTGTTTGTTTGTTTTGATGGTGGCCATCCTAATGCGTATGAGGTAATATCTCATGGTTTTGATTTTCATTTCTATGATGATTAGTGATGTTAAGCAGTTTTTTCATATGCTCATTGGCCATTTGTATATCATCTTTAGATAAATGCCTATTCAGGTTCTTTGCCCATTTCTTAATTGAGTTATTTGATTTTGTGTTATTGAGTTATAAGAATTCTCTATGTATTTTGGATATTTAACCCTTATCAGTTATATAATTTGTTCTGGTTTTTAAAATAACAACTTTATTGTTTCTGGATGTTTTTCTCATACTAGTGTGGTAGCTCCATGAAGTCCAAGTCTGTTTCTTCTCTGCTCTACACGCAGCACCTATTATAATAACCAGTAGATAGTAGATAGACAGTCAATGGGGATCGAAAAGCAAAAAATAAATGCCATACAGCTATTAAATGGATGCAGGCTTTGAGCCAGCTCTCTACCATCAACCTTCTTTACGACACACATATGCTTTATAGGAAAGGTAGAGTCTTCTTTTGCCCTAAATGACCAATGCTGCAAATTAGATGCTGATAGTTCTAGGGATGAAAAAAAAGATCTCAGAAAAAGACTTACTGAGAAGTGAGACCTAATAAAAAGAAAGTCAGAAGAATCACCAACTTCAATACCAACTGAGGATATGTGATGCAGGATAAAGCAGTCACACACATAGATTTTTCCCCAATGGCTTCATGGAACACTGGAAGAGTGATGCTTACACAAATGATCTTCCCAAGAAGAGATTAAATTCTGTGCTTTTTACAGGCAAGTATGTTTTAGAAAGATTTTGTAAAACAAAATGGGTACAATAAAAGAAGCCTGATGTTTTAAAAAGAAGAAATTTCACCAACATGAACTGTTTTCTTACCCAAAAATGAAGTCCTGAAAATAACAAAGAGTAGCATACATGTCTGCAATAAATGTGCACCTATATGCGTAAATGTCATGGCTCAAATTAGGCAACAGTAATTGGATGTAAGATGAAAATTAATGTCATGGTAAAGACAGGGAAAAGTCAGAATCACACAGGAAAGCCTTGGCAACTCTGTCTGGAAAACAAAAGCTATAGAAGGAAAGGACACGAAGGGCATAGAAGAAAAAGGAAAAGTAAAGATGGTGTTTGAAGGAAACATAGTTTATCATTTTTTCTTTCTCCAGATGACACTAAGGCATATACTACAAATTTCAAAATAAACCAGGAAACCAGTACACAAAGCCAACAATGTGCCATAATTTCACTGGTACCCCTACCACACTAATCACTGGGCACATCTATTTTGTAAACTGATTGATCTTAATGTTTATGGCTTTAGTCTGAGCTGTCTGTAAGGAGCAATATTCACCTAATATTTTTTTAAAAAAGCTAAATAAATATTAACTAATATACACTTTAAAAAAACACATGAAGCATTTTAAACAATGTAATTACCAAAGATGGCCAAGCCCAGAGTAGCAACTTGACTTCTTCCTAGTGTTACTGATGGCTAAGTGCTGAGGAAAACTAATTGCCAAAGAAAATAATTCTCATCTATACTGCTACATTTCCCTGCCCTTCTTTTTTTATGTGTGTGCACATATATGTAGTCCCAGGTCTCTGCAAATGCTATCATCTGTTTAGGTGATGACTGACAGGAAGGTAGACAGATGGAGCCAAGACAGATATCTACACAGCCTATTTTACACCCCAGACTCTCTGATGTAAAAATGACCAATCTAATAATATTTCAGTGTTTTCATTAATTATTTTTTCTCTATTAGGTAATGATAAAGAAGCTATGAGACTTTCAATGATAAAAGGATTAATAAAATGTAAAATGTTAAATACCTAAGGTTTATATCAAACTTTTTCATCTTCAATTCACTTTGCATGCCACTTTCAGAGTTTTTATATTTTTATTCCCTGTTCTTGTGGTCAACTTTTGATATTAACTCGTTAACTTATTCTTTCCTAAATTTCCAGTAATTAAATATCTTTTCTTGCTCAGATCAACATGATAAACTTCAAGAACTAACACAGATAAGCCCATCAGAAACAAAAAGACTTTCAGAAACACAGTACTTGCACTCTACTGTTAACAGAGAAGATAAAAGCAACTGACATCTTTATCTCTTTATATATGAACTTCATGTATCTATACCATAGTTTTCCAATTGGTTAATGTTTAGGATTCTTTCTATTGCCTTCAAAATTGCATAACTAAAGCTACAGAAAATTGTATTATATAAATAAGAATTTAAGAGGTCTCATTTACATGTCTCAGAATCAGGCATTCTCCCAGATTAAATACATGATTATATGTATGATTATATATATGGTCATATAAAGAACCAAGCACCTGTTTTTGCACCCAAGATGAAGTTTTTTAGATCATTTCTTTTATATATTTTATAAAAATAAAAATGCATATTATGTTAAATATTTATATTTTATAAAATAAAATTATAAAATATTTTATAAAAATATTTTATATTTTATAAAATAAAATTATAAAATATTTTATAAAAATATTTTATATTTTATAAAATAAAATTATAAAATATTTTATAAAAATATTT
>NC_045443.1:59176552-59207130 GCF_002776525.5 Piliocolobus tephrosceles
TTTATATTTTATAAAATAAAATTATAAAATATTTTATAAAAATATTTTATATTTTATAAAATAAAATTATAAAATATTTTATAAAAATATTTTATATTTTATAAAATAAAATTATAAAATATTTTATAAAAATATTTTATATTTTATAAAATAAAATTATAAAATATTTTATAAAAATATTTTATATTTTATAAAATAAAATTATAAAATATTTTATAAAAATATTTTATATTTTATAAAAATAAAAATGCATGTTATGTTAAAATAGCCAAAAGAACCAAGACCAAAGTCTGGCTAGATTTCTACCTAATTTAGTAGTCAATAAGAAGGCAGAAATCAATATCCAAGGCAAGACTATAAAAGTATCTCTTCATTGCATCTCCTCCTTATGTTTATTATTTCCTCCATGAAGCAATAGGTTCTTCTTGAGGTGAAGAGAGAAATAAATAGTGATTGAGCCAGTTCAGTGTCCTAAGAACCTATTGCCATGGGAGAGCACTATACACTTTCCAATGAAAAAACTGACGCTGCCCTAAAAAAAAAACAAAAACATAACTTTGTAGTACTATCATGCACCTAGTCTATATTTTTAAGGTGGTTATTTTGTTTGGATTATAGGTCTCTGTAACAAAAAAGTTAAATACAAAAGATACTAATCCACTGCAAAATAGGTGAAGTAAACACCAGCTTCCAAGTCAAGAAGATAATTGAGTAACTCAAAAAATGGGGTAATTGCAGTGAAGTTACATTGTAGGAAAAATGAAAATAAAACACACTATAATTCAGCTTTTCTTTGAGACTGATAATTACTGTCAATCACTCACTGGGAAGTTCACATTTCTTAAAGTTTGCAATACCATTTATTTGCTACATTTTTGTGGGATTTTAACCTATACAAAAAAAAAAATGTTTATCTTTATTAACCAGTGGCCTCAGCAAAGAAGACACTTTATAGTAACACACAGGACATGACAAAGAGTTTTATAATTTCTGTACAATTGGAGGAGTCTGCCTCAGCATCTTCCCCAACCTGAAAGTACCCTATCCACCAAAACACCAGGGCACGGTTGGAGAAACCCAGCGTCACATGTCACGTGTCACACTAACACAGAGAACTAAGTGTGACAAGATCAGGCACAGACATAGGACATTTCACTAATAGTGTGGTGTATTCACCGCACTACACAGGCATTTTTGAAAAGCATATTAAGAAAGGACATACTTTGAAATTCTATCATTACCTAGAATTTTTTTCATGTTTACATTTGTTTTTTATTTTTCTTATTTGTATAAATTAAAGAGGTACAAGTGCAGTTTTGTTACATGGATATATTGCATAGCGGTGAAGTCTGGACTTTTAGTGTCGCCATCACCCAAATAGCATACATTGAAACCATTAAGTAATTTCTCATCCCCAACCTTCCTCTCCACCTCTCACCCTTCCAAGTCTCCAATGTCTATCATTTCACACTCTACAACTGTGTGTACAGATTATTTAGCTCCCACTTACAAGTAAGAACATGTAGTATTTGACTTGGATTTATATAGAAATAAAATTCTAGAAATAGATGCTGAAATTAAAGTATGAACTTAAGGCAACTACAGAGCTAGTAATAGGAACTAATAAAAGCACAGTGTTTTTTAATCCACTCAAGATTTTTAGGGAAAACACTAATTTATTTTCGGGGAGGGTAGAACACTATTATGTAGCATTTGGAATTTGTAATATAAAAATATAAGTTAAAGTTAATTGCTCAAAAAACAAGAGTCATCTCATTCATAGTATAGATTTGGTTATTCTTAATATTTTTCTTATCTGTGTAGTTACTAATTAAAACACAAAACACACACACACGCAATTTGGTATTATTGCTTAGAGATATATTGATGAGGTGGACTTGAGCTGACAAGACAATATGCTTCCGTGGGTAAGGTGGGCACAGCAGGTAATCAGAATCCTTCATGTAACTTTGTCCAAGTGATGCTTAATTTTATTTTTGTGAGCTGCTTATTACAATGTTAAATTCAATCTCAATTTGGTGCAAAAAGAGAAACTCATGTACGTGAATGATACTAAGCAACCTCAGTATTTGAAACTAGAACAGACAAAAAAATCTCTAGCTATTACATTAACACAGATACTTCAACTTCAGGAACTTTTTCTCATAGGAAGCCCTATTTCAGGGTTCATTGACCTACACAAAATCATTAAACCACAGAAAAGATTTATTAACCTGAAGTTTCATTTATTTTATAACTGTCAGAAGCTTACCAGGTACTAAGATAATATAACCCTTCCTGAATACTCTTATATATCACCATCTCAAGAAAGAATATATTGAAAGTCTTAATATGGTAGACTACATTATCTGGAAATAATATTAGTTTTACTAAAAATGTTGAGTCTTAAATTTTACATATTGTTAGAGTAATAAAATAGTATCTGGATTATAAACTTACTAGCTCCTATTTATTGCTTAATTTAGAGAAAGTGTTAACATAACTTTGGGCGACATATAATGTTAACTATACAATTTAGAAGAAAACCTAAAGCACCATGTTATCCTGTTTACCTTCATAGAATAGGTGCTAGAAAAAATATTTAATTAAAACATTGTAGGCTGGGCATGGTGGCTCATGCCTGTAATCCCAGCACTTTGGGAGGCTGAGGAGGGTGGATCACGAGGTCAAGAGATTGAGACCATCCTGGCCAACACAGTGAAACCCATCTCTATTAAAAATACAAAAATTAGCTGGGCATGATGACGTGCACCTGTAGACCCAGCTACTCAGGAGGCTGAGACAGGAAAATCACTTGAAACCCGGAGGTGGAGGTTGTAGTGAGCCAAGATTGCACCACTACACTCCAGCCTGGTGACAGAGCAAGACTGTCTCTCTCACTCTCTCTCTCTCTCTCCATTTTATATATATATATATAAATTTTAAAAATTAAGTCTGTGTAAGAATCCCATAGTCACAAGGAGGGGTATGGTTTAAAAAAAAAAAAAAACTGCAAAACTAGAACTCCATGAATCTTACAAATTTCTTATTTTAATGTACATGGTTTTCACAATGAACATAACAGTGAAAGATATGACTCAACCACAAGTTAAGTACATAGGGTGATTTTATTTGTAACAATTTTTGGAAGGCCAGGAAGCTCTCATAATGTCTCAAGTGTTATAATATAATCTTAGTGATTTTAAAACTTAAATATCTCAATCGTACGTACAAATTTTAAAATTTAGGCTCAATTATAATTCCGCTGTAAGATAAAAGCATGAGATTTAAGTGGCAGGCAATAACATATGAATAACAGTGATCAGAAAGCTAGATGCCAGTTTCACACCAATTTATGCATACTAGCTACATTTTTTAAAAACATTTTTGTTCTATATTTGCTAAACATTTTAAAGTATCCTATAGCAGAGTCAAAAAGCTCCATTTTATTGCATTCTATTTTAGTGGATTCTTTGTAAAGAATTCTTTAGCAATGTATTCCTTTATTGGCTTTATACATGCTGATTTTCATATACTAATGCATCTTGAGAAAAATACATAATCCTTATATTTTGTTGGTGGATAAAGAATTTCACTGATAAAGTAAAATAAAACATCTCATTTACTTCCATGTTCCTCCCCCCCTCCATCTTCTTGAAATCAAAAAATAGAGAGAAAATGAACAATAATATTGATTCGATAATTCTTTGCCTAGAGACCCTGATTTTCCTGACAATTAAGTGAGTTATAAAATGACTACATCTTCTTTACACATAATAGTATCTGAAAATGTAGTTGAGCTTGTTTTTCTTTTAAAAATCTGAAGTTTTGTTTTCACAGAAAAACAGATGGTGTTTTTTGGTTTGAGGGTGGTAGTAGAATTTTGTTTTGTTCAAAAAAAAAAAAAAAAAAGGTGTGACAATCATTTTCTCCTGCTACTGTATTAGCACATTTAATTGCTAAGTTCACAGACAGCCTTCTCAATTCTTTTACCAGCAGATGGTGAAAGTGATTTTAAAAGAGGAATAAGAATTTTTCAAGAGCCATTTCAGAACAGCATGAGATCTGCTCTTTCTTCAATGGGTGTGTCAACGTCTGATGAACACTAAGAGAACTCATATCACTGCATCTACAGTGCATTTGCCTTTAATTATTGACAGTTATCCAAGTTTTGTAAAATTACTCACACGTTATCTACCAAAGTACTATCTGCTTGCAGTGAATTTCTTCGAATGACTTTATAACTATTGGCTAATTAAAACTTCACAATACTCCTACAAAATATGTAGGTAGAAAGTTTTACAAGCTTTGTTTCACTGAGTTCCCAGGTATATTGCTGTCAGAGATGGCAGTTAAATGTAAGTTCTGAGCTCACAAGGATTTATGCCCTGTGTCAGCATTTGCTTCTCAAATGGCAATGACTAGCTTTTAGAATAAGGAGATCTTTGGTGTCACAGAAACAGTTACTTCTCCATTAACCATCCCTTTTTGCCTTCTCAGCTAATAGAACCCTAATTCTGTCCAGAATAGTCATAGACAAAGAAAAACTATGCTATGCCTGAACATGGAAGTAAATGAGATGTATTATTTCACATACTTGTTAAAACAGTAGGGAAGACTTTATTCATGACTATTGCAATATAGGACAGAGATTGGGCCCAACTCTGAATACAGTGAAGACAGCTGGGGATTGTAGCCCAGTTTCAGAGTAAGGGTTCAGTCTATGAAAAGTTACCAAGAGGAGGCATCAATGGTAAAGGGATTCTTTCTGAAGTCAGGCCAAGGACATAAATTAAAAGTGGGGGATGAGGAACTTGATCAGATATCAAGGTTAATCAAGTATCAAAAGTGGGAGAATTCTCGCTGAACTGACTTAGCAGGAATTTTTGCTAAGATTGGACTGAGCAGACCAAAGACAGGATTGGGAACAAGGTCAAGGCCCATTAGAGAAGAGGCTCAGAGGAACCTGATGAAAGTTGGTCAAGGAGAGAGTCTGCCACTCTGTACCCAGCTAAAAGTCCATATCTCCCTTCCAGGTGAGTGCAGCATGTTGCATGGTTTTGAACAAAAACATGTAAGAGGAAAGTCTGCTGGAAAGTTTGGAGAAAGTTTTCATCTTTCTGATGCAGGCACTACCTCTTTCCCTTATTCCTTTCCTGGACACAATGCATCCCTATGGTGATCATTGGGATTAAAACCACATGCTAAAGATGATGAACAAATAGAAAGAGCTTAGGACACTGATGAAAATGTGGAGCCATTGACACAACCCTTATTCTTTGCTTGTCTCCTCCAACCTCCATCTACAATAGCATCTCACCCCAACTCCTCAGTTAACCTGCATTAGCAACCTGGTGTGTTTCCTCTCATATTTTCTCTTATACTCATACAAAGACCTAAATGTGAATAGAAATATTGTGTACAGATATGTATACAGAAGATATTTTCATTGTTTTATTAAAATTGAGCCAAATCATTAATCTTCCATGTTTCTCACACAATAATACCTCATAACAATCCCTCCAAGATATCCAGTATCACTCTAACATTTTCTTTTTAACAGCTGCCTAGTATTCCAAAGTATGGATATACCCTAATGATGAATGCTTTCTTTTCTGATTTTTGACAGAACAAAAATGCCATAATAAATGTTTTCTTATATGTATATGCTTTTTTATTCTATGGCATAAATTTACAACACTGCATTTCTAAATTTTTTCTAGAGACTTTTTGAAAGCATCCATTTATATCAACAATAGATAAGTAACTTTTTCGCTGTATTCCTACCAATAATTTGTGCTACCAGTCTTTAATTTCTGCTATTCTAGTATTTATAAAGTTATATCTCATTTTTACTTTTATTTGCATTTCCTACATGTATATTTAAGTATCTCTTTATTTGCTTGTCGGTCATTTGTATTTCCTCTTCTGTGAGTCATATATTCATAACATCTGTCTATTTTTCTCTTTGCCTGTGCTTGCCAACTTTCTTGTTTATATAGACATTAACCATCACTATTACATGTGTTTTCCAGATATTCTGTGTGTTTACCAACTCTCTTTTGGGTATGGATTTTCATATATAGGTTTTCAATTGGTAAGTGATTAAGTAAAACCCATTATTTTTTCTGTATAGATAATGGATTATTAGTCTAAGGAGATTTTCTAACCACCATATTTTTGAGTCATTTACACATTTTTATTTTTCTTTGTACATTTCAGTCTGCCTGAAATTTATTTCTGAACATGGTATAAGATGGGGTCCATTTTTATTCTTTTCCAGAATAAATTGCAGCCACTATATTTAGCAATATAAATTCATTTATATTTATCATAGTCTTTATTTCATATTCTCTTCTACTAATCGTCTTTTCTTGTAATGACTTGATTAGAGGGGCTTTATTGTATGCCCTGATATTTTTTAAAAGCCTCCTTGTAATTCATCCTTCTTGCATTTTTATTGACTGTTCTCATACATTTTTTCCATCTAAAATGTAAGATAACTTCACTCAAAAAATTTGTTGGCTTTATAAATAAAATGGCATTAAATATATATGTTAATTTGGGGAAAGTTGATATTTTCCTAATATTGCCTCCCTCATCCAAGAGCATGCTATGCCTAATCCTTTATTCAAATTTTGTTTGAGTATTTTAATTAGATGTCATATGGTCTTTGTATAGGTCTGCTACTCTTCTTTTTAAATTTAGTTCTAAGTATTTTACAGTTTTGTCACTATTATAAAGGTAGTGTTTGTAGACATTTCTTGCTAGAGTAAAGAAAATCTATTGATTCCTTTGTTTATGTAGTTCATATCTGGCCAACTCACCAAATTTTCTCATTAATTCTATTAGCTGTTTTTATTCAATTATAAATGTCTTAGATATATGCTTTATTGAGTAGGAGCAAAGAAGCAGAGCAACAACATGGTCACTGAAATTGACCATAAAGTATGTCCGGCATATTAACATTAACCATTAAGCTTTTGTTTGAGGGGGAAGGTGAGAACATCTACTCTGAGATGTCAAATATGTGGATTAATTTAGCTGATTTTACATATTATTTCTGTTTCCACATTTTTTCAGATTGAAATAAACATCTCTTTATCTTTCAAACATTTGCAGTGATTGCATATATTAGCAGTTTATCAAAAGTCCTACTGCATCACTATTTTTTTTAAATTTTTTTTAGAGATGGGTGTCACTGTGTTGCCCAGGCTGGAGCACAGTGGCTATTCACAGATGTGATCGTAGCATACTACAGTCTTGAACACCTGGGCTCAAAGCAGTCCTTCCACCTCAGTGCCCTCAGTAGCTTGAACTATAGGTGTGCACCACCAGACCTGGCTTGCAGCACATTTTTATCAAAGAATAACATGGCTGGTGTGTGTGCTGAAGTTTGATTTAATTTTTAAGATTTTTTATTTGTGATTTCACATTTTAAACTTTATATTTAAATATCTTGATCATTTCCTTGTCATTCACCATTTTATCGGTGTAAATCTTAATAACTAAAATCTATATGCTGTTTTATATTATGATTTTTATCTTAAAGTCTTTCTCTAGAAAATATCGCTGGGTTCAGTGATCCTTCTGTGCTCCAAGTTCACTCTGCACACATCTATATTCAATGGCATCAAGATATCACAATAACCCATTACATTGTATGTTATTTAAAAACACAAACTATGTCTAATTATCATTGTGTGCCCAATATCTAACACTGCTGGACATATTTTTGGTGCTAAATATGTTTGCTACACAGAGTTTAACTATTTACTAAGTTTATATTGACTCATTTTGTCTTCAAAATTATCCTGTGAGAAATGCTTTGCCATTGTTCTAATTTATCAATGAAGAAACAGACTATGAGTAACTCAGAGAGTGGTTATTCAACTAAAATTTAGTCCTTTGGTTTCCCATCCCATATAATCATTGTTGTTACCCACATCACCATACACTGTATCCTCCAATTATAAGTCCATGTTTGGCAATTTAATCAATTGTATGATTCAATAAATCATGCTACAATTTTATCATCCTTGTGTCTGTTTTTTAAAAGTTTGGCCACTTTGTCCTATTTCGCCAAAAAAAAAAAAAAATCTTCTATTCTCAAACTTGCTTTGCTTCAGCCATAAACTAAACACTTACAACATCTCCTAAGCATATACAACCTGATGAAAAATAGAAAAAAAAAGAGCTTTTTTTTCTTGCTATATTTGCTATTGTATGAGTCTGTTCTTGCATTGCTATAAAGAAATATCCGAGCCTGGGTAATTTATAAAGAAAAGAGGCTTAATTGACTCAGTTCTGCAAGCTGTACATGAATACGTGCCTACTTCCCCATCGCCTTCCGCCATGATTGTAAGTTTGCTGGTGAGCCCTCAGGAAACGAACAATCATGGCAGAAGGTGAAGGGAAAGTAGGCACATCTTACACGGCCTACTTTCGTGTAAGATGAAAGGAGGAAAGAGAGAGAAGAGGGGAGGCGCTACACACTTGTAAATCATCAGATCTCTGAGAACTCACTCACTATCAGAAGAATACCAAGGGGGAAATCCACCCCCATGATCCAATCACCCCCTACCTAACCCCTCCTCTAACAATGGGGATTACAATTTGGACATGAGATTTGGGAGGGGACACAAACCTAAACTATATCATCAACTTAAGTCTATAATTTTTACGTGGATAGGTACTATATACCCAAGTCTTAAAATTCCATAACCGTGGTTATTTTTGAAGTTTAAATTACGTGGTTTCTGATCAAAAATGTATTCTAGACTTAAACCTTCACTTTTGCTACCTGGGAGTTTCTTTCTTGAAATAATGCCTCACATTCTATAGTATTTTTATATAAATTTAATGTCTATAAGGCAGCACCTTTCTCCCTTTATTCTAAGGTTAAGAAGGTATACCTTAAAAAGGATAAGTACCTCATCCCAGGTCACAGAAAAACTAGCCGAACAGGAATTCACAACAGATCCTATAACTCCAGTCCTGAAGCTGTTCCTTTTACTCCTTCTCTAGGTAGTAGGGCAATAATATTTCAAGTTCTCCATGTAATTGGTTGTTGTGTTTGTTTGTAAAACATGCATGACTTATGTAATTATATACATATGTTCCTGATCTCATCTGTATTAAATTTTGTTTGTTTGTTTTTCTGGAGGACAACATCCTTTCCACATTTGTTTCGATCTCTTCTGTATCATCAAATGGTTTGTTTAGCAAGATTCCCAAAATTCATTTGGTTCTTTCTTGTTGTCTACTTGAGATAGGCAGCTCTAATACTTTCTCCACAAACAGGATATAGCATTTGACTTCATTTTTATTTCAGAACATGTACTTATTTCCTCTAATCATCAGAAAACTTGGTTTTTCCCTTCACTAGAATTGAATAATTTGAACTTCGCTTATAGTAAACACTTGATTTACAACAATATTTTCACTATGTATATTGATTTACATTAAGGCCAACCAAACACCATATTTATTCATTCATTCATTGTTCATTGTTAAAGATTATGTGCCTTGTATTTAATATAGTACTTCTAGGAATTCCTGTTTATTCTCATATTTTAACCTAAATCCCTGAAAAGTAATTTATTTAAGTGTCAGCTTCTCAGCTTCAATTCAAAGCAGAACTCAAGTAAAACAAGTTGTCTTCTTTAAATACTTCTTATTTTATACATTAAAGGCTGGTTCTCAACATCTTTTCCTTACAGTTATACTCTATCTACTCTCCATGGTGCTCAAAAGCATGTAACTAAATAACCAACCTTATAATTCTGAAAAATGAAACCATGGTGGATGAGGATCGGAATCATGGATGTTTCTTGTTGCTTATTTGGTTTTTGCTTAAGTTTTTGTCATTAATACCTGCAGTCTATATTCAGGTTTCATTGTTTTTAGATTACATCCTCATGGAAATTCTTTTTTTAAAACATATACACATTTTATTGAAGTTTTCTTTTCAAATTAGAAAATGAGAACATCATTTTTTCAAAGCCAAGAAACAGAGTATATGAAACGTCAATTTTATGCACATCTTTTTACATTTCTTTCTATGCTCATGTAAAACATGCACGACTTATGTAATTATATACATATGTTCCTGATCTCATCTGTATTAAAATTTTTTTTATTATACTTTAAGTTCTGGGGTACATGTGCAGAACATGCAGACTTGTTACATAGACATATGCATGCCATGGTGGTTTGATGCACCTATCAACCCATCATCTACATTAGGTATTTCTCCTAATGCCATCCCTCCCCTAGTCCCCCACCACCCAACAGGACCCAGTGTATGATATTCCCCTCCCTGTGTCAATGTGTTCTCATTGGCCAACTCTCACTTATGAGTGAGAACATGCAGTGTTTGCTTTTCTGTTCCTGTCTTAGTTTGCTGAGAATGATGGTTCCCAGCTTCATCCATGTCTCTGCAAAGGAGATGAACTCATCCTTTTTTGTGGCTGCACAGTATTCCATGGTGTATATGTGCCACATTTTCTTTAGTCTATCATTGATGGGCATTTGGATTGGTTCCAAGACTTTGCTATTGGAAACAGTGCTGCAGTAAACATATGTGTACGTGTCTTTATAGTAGAATGATTTATAATCCTTTGGGTATATACCCAGTAATAGGATTGCTGGGTCAACTGGTATTTCTGGTTCTAGATCCTGGAGGAATTGCCACACTGCTTTCCACAATGGTTGAAAAGCATTCCTATCTCGCCACATCCTCTCCAGCAGCTGTTGTTTCCTGACTTTTTAATGATCACCATTCTAACTGGCATTAGATGGTATCTCATTGTGGTTTTGATTTGCATTTCTCTAATGGCTAGTGATGATGAACTTTTTTTCATATGTTTGTTGGCTGCATAAATGTCTTCTTTTGAGATGTGTCTATTCATATCCTTCACTCACTTTTTAATGGGGTTGTTTGGGGTTTTTGTAAATTTGTTTAAGTTCTTCGTACATTCTGGATATTAGCCCTTTGTCAGATGGATTGCAAAAGTTTTCTCCCATTCTGTAGGTTGCCATACTGCTCAAAGTAATTTATAGATTCAATGCTATCCCCATCAAGCTACCACTGACTTTCTTCACATAATTAGAAAAAACTACTTTAAATTTCATGTGGAACCAAAAAAGAGCCCATATAGCCAAGACAATCCTAACCAAAAAGAACAAAGCTGGAGGCATCACACTACCTGACTCCAAACTATACTACAAGGCTACAGTAACCAAAACAACATGGTACTGGTACCAAAACAGAGATACAGACTAATGGAACAGAACAGAGGCTTCAAAAATAATGCCACACATCTACAACCATCTGATCTTTGACAAACCTGACAAAAAAATAAGCAACGGGGAAAGGATTCCCTATTTAATAAATGGTGTTGTGAAAACTGGCTAGCCATATGCAGAAAACTAAAACTGGACCCTTTCCTTACACCTTATACAAAAATTAACTCAAGATGGATTAAAGACTTAAACGTAAGACCTATAACCATAAAACTCCTAGAAGAAAACCTAGGCAATACCATTCAGGACATAGGCATGGGCAAAGACTTCATGACTAAAACACAAAAAGAAATGTCAGCAAAAGCCAAAATTGACAAATGGGATCTAATTAAACTAAAGAGTTTCTTCTGCACAGAAAAAGAAACTATCATCAGAGTGAACAGGAAATTCTTTATTAGAAAATTATATCACTCCTTCCTCACGATATATTCCCAATATCCTAATTTAGACTATTGTTTTAACCTAGATTTTTATAAAAGTCTCCTGAATTATCTCCCTTCTTCTGTCTTTACTCTGTGAGAAATCTCCCCTCCATGTTCTGCTATCTGAGTAAGCCTGTCAGAATGTTCCGACCTATACTTAATTTTCCAAGCACTTCAAATTCACCATATGCCAAATGACCCTCCCTTCCCCTACCCTGCTCAAGTTGCCCCTGCCCCAAGCTCCCTCGATTTGACATTATGACATCCTAAGCCAAGCAGGCAACATTAAATCATCTTTGATTCCTCCCTTTTCCTCACCCCATACTTTTCTTCATTCATCCATCCATTCATTAAATAAATATTTAAAGAGCTCTGACTATAGGGCACAGTGTGAGGTATTATTAATTTTGTTCTTTCTGCCATATTTTTCTTCCTCTACCACCTCTTTTCTCCACATGTCAAAATTCTATTCATCCTTCAGGACCCAGTCCAAAAGACATGTGAACTTCCTATGTGAAGCCTTTTCTAACTTCTTCCCACTATCCCCGAATAACTTTTTGTAATGTAACTAAATAATTATTTATTTACACACTACTATCATGATATTCATTGCAATTTGGTTTGTATTGGAAAGTAATCTATGCCTCCTTTACCAATTACCACATGATTTACATATTTTTTAGGATCCCATCAAGAAGGTAGAATAGACATTCAAAGGTCAATTATCAATGTATCCCCCAATTCCAAAAGGTTAGCTTCTATGAAATGTATGTTTGTGACTCCTTAGAAATTTATATCCTAACCCCCAAGGTAATGATATTAGAAAGCGGGGGCCTTTGAGAGGTGATTAGATCACAAGGGTAGAGTCCTCATGGAGGGGATTAGTGCCCTTCTAAAAAAGGCCCAGAGGAACTTGTTTGCCCTTTTCACTATGTGAGGACACAGCTAAAAGCATCATCTATGAACCAGAATGTGAGTGCTCACCAGACAACCTAACCCGCCAGTGTCTCAGTCTTGGACTTCTCAGCCTCCATGACTGTGAAAAATAAACTTCTATTGTTTATAAGCTACCCAGCCATGATATTTTGTTATAGCAACCTCATAGGCTAAGAGATTAGCAGAGCACGAAATATTTGGGGAAATATCATACTTAAGAATCTGTGCAAATATGCAGTCACTTGGGAGATGGGAACTAGCAAGATTGAGTCCCTGTCCTGAAAGAAAAGTGATGTGCTAGGTGAAGAACCAAGCAAGGACACAACCAAGCAAGCCAGCAAGTTCATTTTAAACACTAGACTCTGGGAGGGGACTGAATTTCAGCAATAACAAGTAAGAAGTCTAATTAGCAGGAATGAACTAGTTCCAACAGTACTTTGACAGTATCACATAATTACTGCTACTTGACTAGTCATAAATGACACTTGTAAACCAGGAACAAGACTGAGGTTGCAAACAAATCAGTGGTCCCAACTCTAGGAAGCTGAGAATGGCATGGCATTGTGCAGCCCCTGAATCTCCTAATCAGAAAATACACTCAATTGCATTTAGTAAACATTTGTCTTTGGGTTGAAGGCTAAATGAAATCTATAATGTACCTAGAAATTTCTGAAAAAAAAAATTGAATCCTGCATTCCATTGATGGACATTTGAGTTGTTTCCACCTTTAGGGTATTTTAAACAACATTGCTGTGAATGTGGGGGTATAAATATCTCTTCAAGACCCTTCTTCCAATTTTTTGAGGAACTGCCATACTATTTTCCACAGTGGCTGTACCGTTTACTTTCCCATCTACAGGGTACAAGTGTTCCAATTTCTCCTTATCCTCACTGTCCTCAGCGTTTTGTTCTGCTATAAAAAAATATAGCTGAGACTGGATAGTTTATAAAGAACAGACATTTATTTCTCACAGTTCTGGAGGCTAAAAAGTCTAAGATCAAGGCATTGGCAGCTTTGGTTGTTTGGTAAGGGCTGCTCTCCACTTCCAAGATGGCACCCTGCTGCTGCATGTCCCAAAGGAAGGAACACTGGTGGAAAAGCAAGAGGGCTGAGGCTTTGGGGGACCTCTTTTATAAGGGCTCTAATTCCATTCATGAGGGAGGGCCTTTATGGCCTAATCACCTCTTAAAGACCCCATCTCTTAATATTACCATATTGAGCATTAAGTTTAAACATCTGTATTTTGAAGAGGACATATTCAAACTACACTGTTCACCAATACTCATTATATTCTGTTATTGTTGTTTTTATTCTTATGGGTATGAGGTGTTATTAATCATCTTTTAAATCATCCATGTCATCAAGTCTGTGGCTGGGCAAATAGTAATGTTCAATAAATACTTATGCAATTAAATTGAAAAAGAGCTGAGCTCAGCAGCATCTGAAAAAAGCAGATGTGCATTAAATGATGTAATTCCATCTCAAGGAGATGGAGTGTTTTGCTCTCGCTTGCAGTTATGCTAATACAAATTCTCTCTTCTTTCTTTCTTATTTTGAGGTATTTCAAACTATGGGCACATTTACAACACTGTGGGAGATTTCATGAATAATTGTGAAATTCCTTGTGTTTTGCCAGTCAATGAAATGGTCACTTTTCTATGTGTATCTTTTTCTATGTGTATATGCTATTGTGTTAAGTAAGTTTATATAAGAGCAGTAGATGTGTAGAATAATATCCATGTTGACCTGGGGCAAAATACATGTATATTACAAACAAATTTTTAATTACTCTAAATTAAAGGTAAGAAATGCTGAGAGACTGTATCACAAGGGGTTCTGATCTTTGCTTGTGGGTCAGGCTTCAGCGAAGAGATGACATTTGAGAGCATCTTTTTCCATGTGCATTCTTTGCCTTGTACTTTTCTGTAACCAGGCAAAAATTAATTCAACCAAGAGATACTGATTAATCACCTGCTAAACGTAAGCACTATGCTAGGCTCGGTGGGATTGCAGAGAGGAATCTAAGGACTTGGCTTGCTCCCAAAAAAATGACAGAGGCTGGGAATCATCCTGGTTCCATAGAGATTCTATAGCAGAGCAAGGTCAAAGTCCTTACATGCAAGAATATAAATGTAATGGGTAAGTTAAAGAGAATCTCATAGCCATTCATCATGCATCTGGTGAAATGATTTGATTCTAAAGAACATGTTACACTCCCATTGTTTGTCCTATCCATTTGTCTATTTGAATAAAACACATCCACATAACACGTGTATTATATCAAAATGCACTGGCAGGCTGGCACTGTTCATTCAATCTATAATAATGCAAGGTGCTGGAAATTGAAGTGAAAGTTGAACCGACTCCTTGAACCATACAAAATAACGTTCAAAGAAGTGTCCACTTTTAGAATACCAAATATTTCCATTCTGAATTTGAAAATCAACCAAATATAGTAGCAGGAGGACTGATACAGGAAATCAGAAGAAAACAGACTGATAAGTCGAAATTTCTGAAATTCCTGCTTTTGCATAAAATGAATGGGGAAAAATTATAAAGTTGATCTATTCACCATTGTCATCCATGCTCCAATAAAGAAGATTAGAGTTAGTCTAGATAGGACAGACACACAAGCAAGGAAGCACATAAGCAGGTCTGCAGTCCCACATTTCTGTAATCTTGGCCCAGGCCTGGTAATGTTATGGTGGTCAACCTTTCCTAATGAAGTCTTCTTGTTGGTTCAATGGGTATTCATTATTTAACACATATCACCACATTTTACTATCATTTAAAAACTGGTTGAAAACATGTTCCCTGATCCCTTCTGATATTAGATGCTCTTCTAGATGGCAGTAGAAATGGTGAGAGAGTTAGAAAATGAAATTTTAAAAACTTCATTTCTGCTGGTCTGACCTTATTTTCTTTTTCTGTATACAACCTGGTTATTCCCATTTCTGGGCCTTTTGTCATGCTATTTTACCTACATAGCGTATCTTCCATACCACTCTACAAGTACTTCCATTGAAACCCTGTCAGTATTCTCAATCATTCTCCAAGCTGAGAAAAGCTGAACAGCATTTTCTTGGAGTTCCACTAGTACTCTACATATGAATTGTAGTATAATAAGCTCAGGCTTCAGGTCCCTACACTGTACTTAAGAATGCACATTAAATATGCTTGATCATTTTAAAGTATTTTACAAAAATATGAGACATACACATAAGCCTCAATCTCAGCAACATTATTTCAAGCCCCACATTCAGCATTTTGGGCTTGTTGTGTTTGTTTGAACACATTCAGGTCTGCTTTGCTTGTCTATATTTTCAGCAGTATTATGATTAAGTAATAACAATAACAATAGCTTCCATTTCTTGACAGCTTACTCTGTTCTAGTCACTGTGCTAACCATTTTTCACACATCATCTTAGTCAATCATTGAAACAATGCTATTCAGTTGAGTTGATATGAGGATTATTATTCCAATCAATCACATTAGGAAACTAATAGAGAAGATAAGTAGAAAGTTGTCCCAGAGTTCATGACTCTATGAACTCTTACTTTGCCATAGATGATATCGCTAATAAAGGTGGAATCAGAGTGTTGGCTTTACAAACATGTAAAACGGACTGATTTCACATTCTTTCTCTGCTCCTCATAAGCTAGGTTATGCTGAAGGCATTTGCTCATCACTTTGAGCCATACTTCTTCATCAATAAAATAATGTGATTGTGACTATTAAATGGAATAATGTATATGAAATACAAAATAAATGATTATCACACAGGAAACACTGACCAAGTGTTCCGTTTTTCCCTTCAAATACATTGTAAGTTCTTCAAGTCAGAAATATTGTTATGACATTGGAGCACTCTAGTGTTACTAGCACAATAACGCCACCATCAGTAATCAATAAATGCTTTATGACTGAACAATAAACATTTATTATGATCAAGAAACAAATGTATCCATATTCTAGCTAATTTTAAGGTTAAAAAATTGTTTTAATAATCTACTTTAAACTTTTTTCCTCCTATCTTTGAAGACTATTATTCATTAGTGAGACTCTGTAAAGAAGACGGAAAAGCAACTCTTGAACACAGGCTAAGTCTGGAGACATATTAAATAACTAAAAAGAATCTTGACTCAGCTTCTGACCATTAAACTATTTTAAAATATTAGACTATTTTTAAAATATAGAGCCTGAAAAAATAAAAATACAGGACTTCGTCTGAGTACCTAAATCTTATTTTCCTCATTGTGTAAGAGGGCAATGCATAAGAGGTACGCATCCATTAAATATCTCTAATGAAAGACCTACTAGTACTGAGTAAAAAATAAATGACAACATATATCTGATCTCCAGTGAACTCACAGTCTAATAGAGAAAACATGTGTGACATATGTGATAAATACATTTTTTAAAGTATGAAAATAATGATATAATAATACAAAGGAAAGAGATATTCACTAAGATTGAAGGATCACAGAACTCAATACACATTTGAACTCGGCCTTGTAGAAGAGTACAAATTCACAAGACAAAGATGACGACAAAAGAATATTCCACACAGAGGAAACTGTAAGAATAAAGGCAGAGATACGCAAAAAAGAAAGTTGCAACATTTTTGGAGAATATCAAGAGATCCAATGTGGCTAAAGCAAAAGGCAAATTAAGCTACATAGTCAGAGAAAGGATGAGAAAGGAAATATGGTTGGACTATTAAGGATCTTGACAGTCATAATAAGAGGCCTAGACTCAAAGCAGAAGTTTGGACCCTGCCATTTCAACTCTGAGAATATTTTTACCCTGCCACTTTGACCCAGTTGTATACCAAATTCATGTCTTCATTCTTTAAAATCTATAAATTGAATAAAATATTCTTGTTATTTATTTCTGACACTAAGCATAAAAAAGAATAAGAAATCAAAAAATTAATTAGCTAATTGATAATGAAGATTACTGGTAGAGATCATCAAATCAGAATACAACAGATAAGAGCTAAAATTGCACAGGGTAAAATTTGTTAACAAGGATCTAATTTTCTTAGTAAAATTCATATCTGATTTTTTTGGTTCCCCAAATATTGGACTTGTTAGAAATAATGGCCCCAAAGAACAAATACCATGTTGGAAGCTATAATTGTTAAATATGTTAAGAATAAAACTGGCTGTAAAGGAAAAACAAGAATTTAAATAAACAAAGCAGAGATAACACATCTAGGATATAAGAAATGAATCATTTTGGCCAAAAGAATTTTTTTCTTCAGAAGTTATAATGTTAAGAATTAAATGGCATATCAAACCCCAATTTGGAAGGTTTTTACAACACTCAAAGGAGTTTGGTAATAACAAAAACTATGTTCTTCTGCCAGAAAATGACATAACAAAAGAACCATTTTTAGATAATTGACCAGTTAACAAACATGCATTAAAGACCAAGAAATAATCACTGAGAAATAATTATAGAAACAAGAGTCACCAGTTTAAAAGCTAGTGCAAGAATCATCATGGACACCTAGACTAGAATGGTCACATAGACAGTGGTAAAGAAAAATTTGAAAAGCATTTTAAGAAATAAAAAAAAAAAAAAAACTGATCCTCAAAGATTAATTCTATATAGAAAAACAACCTAGAAGACTAAAGAATACTTCTTCTGGACTATCTGTATTTCATGAATTTAAAACAGGAGAGGGTAATCCATAATGTCTTATGACTCATTAGTTCTAAACAATGAAGATTGAGAAAACAGTTATGAGATAGACCAAAAGATCATTATTGAACTTAGAAGAAATGGAAGGAAGCTGGGAGGGTATGGAAAGCAGGGAAGAATAAGGAGTGAGTGGAAATCAAAGACACAAAGACAATGGATATAGAACGCTCATTTGAAAATCACACAAGAAAGGGTGATGAAGGAAGACTTCCTGGAAAGAAAATGGAAATGTTATCTGGGTCTTGAATAACAGAAATAAGACAGGCGGAGAGAAAGTGGTAAATTATACAACACTCTTGAATCCACACAAAGTCTTGTTATTGCTCTTATGGTAAGAGAACTTAACAGAGAAACAGAAGTTATATTCAATAATGAACCAGGTAGCTGGGCTAGGCATCAGTACTACCTATAGAAAAGGAAAAGTTGAGAAGGGAAGATCCCAAATTAGTTTCTTTAGGAGATACAACCAAGTGGTGATAACTTCACCCTCTCGACCTTTTCCAAAGTTATATGAGCCCTAAGTCCTTGCATTAAAATCTTCACATCTGTAATTCACAAAGTGAGTTCTGTTTTCTTGGCCAAACCCTGACTGATGATATGCATGGTATAGAGGAATTAGGACTGGGTAACTTAAGAAGGCTAGAAATGGGGAAAGGACTGAGTAAATGACTGGGCAGAATGAAGAATCTGTACTGGAAAGAGAACAACAAGTAGCATGACTTTTTTAAAAGATCAAATAACTCGTACCTATGGACAAACTGGTCATTGGAAATAATGATTACTGGCAACAGTAAGTCATCTGGGGGAAAGAGACGGGGTAATGGGATGATCCACTAAGGGAAAAGAAGCATACAAAAGATATCTCAGGAAAAGTGAGAGGTAACATCAAACTGGGGTCAAGCGGATTACGGATAGTTCAAACCCGTGATTAGAAAGCAGAACACTCATTTTGCACCACAAAAACTGGTGATCTAAATTGAGTAACTCAGACTTCAGAAATGATTTTCCCACCTACCTACATACCCTATCCAAATGCTAGTACCAAAAAAATAGAACACTTACTATATTAGCACCTGAGAAAAAGATATTCCTGTGAATTATACAAAAGAACAGTATGTTTTTCCTTTTCAAACACATATCTCCCATTAAATTAAATGCATGTTTTTATATACCTGTCAAAATTAGATTATAGGCACTCTCAGTAAAGGTCATTTGGGTCTATTTCTTCTACTCAGGAGCATACCTGTGAATGCAAATTAAAAGTGCACTGTACAAATGTTGTAAGATAAGAGCTCCAAGTGCCCTTAATCCTCTCACTTATACAATGTGAACAGTCCTGCTGAAAAAAGCATTTTATATCATATTTTAATCAAGTACATATCCCCCAAGGATGACTACAAGTTGCAAACATATGTAAGTTCTGATTTCCTTGGAAAATATTATTTAGATTATTTTTTAATTATAGATTAACAAAGTAGTTCCCAAATTTGTCTTCACATTATTAGTAGAATCAAGTGGGATCTTTTAAAAATTTCAGATCCCAAGCTATCACCCAGAATAATTACATCTCAATCTCCTAGGGTGAGGCAAAGACCTTGTTTTTTTTTTTTTTTTTTTTTTTTTTTTTTTTTTTTTTTTTTGAAGCTCCCCAGGTGAGTCCAACATCCATCCAAGCTGGAAACCACTGTGTTAAGATAGAACTCCTTAAAGGAAACCTGATTAACCTTTGAGAGCAGCAGGTCTCAGACTTAGCTACATATCAGAACTACCTGGGAAGTTCTAAAAATCCCCAGACTCTGGCTACACCCAAATTGTAATCCCTGGGGAAGTGAGCAGGGAGCCAACCATTGTTGTTCTTTAAAGTTCCAAAATGCAGCCAAGTTTGAGAACCAGTGCTTTAAGCCAGAAAATGGTTTGTAATACTTATTAAAACCATTAGATGTCTGGAAAAATAACTTCATTGATGCAATAAAAATTCTTATTAAAACTCTCCAAAAAAAGAAGGAATAAGAGTGTGTATTACGTTATGTAAAGTGTGTATTATGTATGTGTATTATGTTAAGCAGACCAGCTATTGTGTTAACTACAATATTGAAAATTAGGACAGAGACAGAACAAGCCTAAGCAAGACAAAAAGAAGAAATATAACCTGTTGTCATTTAGAGAGGTATAATTGAATCTTTCAATCTCTATATAATATATTCCTGTTCTATTCATCACTTTTGCCAAATGCATAAGTTTAAGAAAATTTAAAGAGAAAGAATTTTACTGATAGAAAATGTTTTCCAAATACTCAAAATATGTAGATTAAATGATGGAATAATTTTGAAGCAAGAAAAGGTCATCTCTTATCCCTAATTCCAATTCTAATCAGTAGTTTCTGGCCACTCTTCGGTCCTGTTGAAAATTAGCTCAGCATGAATAAAGTGTATATTATGTTTCAAATGCAACAGAAGGGGTGGTTGAATTAAGATGATTTGATGCTATAACTTTTAAGTGTTTATTAAATGTTCACTTTCATGTAAATATATTTCAATGGAAGTTTTAAGTATCATTTAAAACAGATTTTATAAAGTATAATTAGATGTCTGTCAGATGGGAAGACAAATTAAAAGTGCCATTCACACTGTTGCAGCAGTAGTGCCACCAGGAGCAGCCAAGCTTTTGTACAATGCTCAAGGCATAATGTAATCCAGTCTCCCCAGCACATGTGATTATAGACTCGTAGGGATACTACTATTTAAATTATTAATCAATGCAGTTTCCTTTGGTAGAAAAACCTGTGTGCTACACAAAGGAGGGGAGAAAATAACTTTTTTAACTTTTGTTAATTGGCTGCCTGGTAAAAAGCCTCTTACATCTCAATCTCCTAGGGTGAGTTCATCGAAGTATCAGCTAGGCATGCCCTGCCAATTGACAGTATATGACAAAGCTAGTGGGAAACATCCATTTAGCCAATTACTTTGGGAGGATTTAGTAGTTGTTACAACTGGAAATCTCTGGGTAGAAGCCAGATGAACCAACAGATTTTTTTTAACTATATATATCTAAGGTGCACAAAGTGATGTTTTGATATACATATACATAGTGAAATGATTGCTACAGTCCAGCTAATTAACATATAATCATCTTACATAGTTACTTTTTGTGTTAATAGCACATTAAGTCTACTATTAGCAAATTTCAAGTATACAATACAATATTATTAACTAATATGTAGTCTTCATGCTATACATTTGATATCTAGACATACTCATCTGATATAACTGCAACTTTGTACCCTTTGACCTACCTCTCCCTATTCCCCTTCTTCCCTCACCTCCACCCAGCCTCTGGTAACTACCATTCTACTCTCTGTATGTATTCTACTTTTTTTAGATTCCACATATACATGAAATCATGCAGTATTTTACTTTCTGTGTTCTGTATCTGGCTTATTTCAGTTAGCATACTGTCTTTCAGGGTCACCCATTTTGTCACAAATAACAGGATATCCTTTTTAAGGCTCAATAATACGTGTGTGTGTGTGTGTGTGTGAGTGTGTGTGTGTGTATCCCAATTTCTTTCTTTACCCATCTGTTGACACTTAGGTTGTTTCCATAGCTTGGCTATTGTGAATAATGCTGCAATTAACATTTCTAAATTATCCCCACAGCTTTTAATGCAGAGGTAGGTGCAATTCTAGCTATTGTAATCTTACTCAAAACATCAACGGGGACCCAATTGATGATTATTCCCTTTGAGGTTGTTGGTTAAGGGTACAAACTTGTAGTTAAAAGACAAATAAGTTCTGGGAACCTAATGTACAGCATGGTGACTACAGCTAATAACAATGTATTATACACTTGAAATTTACCAACAGAGTAGATCTCAAGTGTTCTCAAAACCACAAAAAAGCAGAGAGGAGGAGGGACCCTAGGTGAGATGACTGATACATTAATTAGCTTGATTGTGGTAATCATTTTACAATGTATACATATATCAAAACATCACATGGTACACCTTAAATACATACAATTTTTATTTGTCCATCATACCTCAATAAAGCTGGAATGAAAAAAAGGGAATCCACTTTACTAAATGGTATAATTGCATAACTAACCTAAATCTTAGACAAACCTTTAAAAAAAATCACTTTTCTTTCTTCATCAGCTGGGAAGAATCACTAATAGATGAAAAATCAAAGATGATATGTTTTGCCTTTTCATTTTCTTCACTGAGCCTCTATTGGGCTCATTAATTACCCAATCAAAAGGCAATATACTTAGTTGTTATAAGACACTCCTACCAACATGATAGAACCTGCCACCAATGCAGTCTAAGGTTTTGTTCTCCTTTCATTAAATGTATGTGTTATTAGTTGTTAAACAATGCATTTTGATATTTCTGGATTTCACAATTCATACACAACTGGAAAAATAAAAATCATAAAAAACAATTTTATAATGAACTCTCCTAACAAATAAAAACAAACACACACAAATCATCTAAATAGGCATTTACTTTGAATCCAATCAGCAAATGCTTATTATAATCCAAATTTTCTTTTTCATTTATTATACTTTAAGTTCTAGGGTACATGTGCACAACGTGCAGGTTTGTTACATACGTATACATGTGCCATGTTGGTGTGCTGCACCCGTTAACTCATTTACATTAGGTATATCTCCTAATGCGATCCCTCCCCGCACCCCACAACAGCCCCCAGTGTGTGATGTTCCCTACCCTGTGTCCAAGTGATCTCATTGTTCAATTCCCACCTGTGAGTGAGAACATGCAGTGTCTGGTTTTCTGTCCTTGTGATAGTTTGCTGAGAATGATGGTTTCCAGCTTCATCCGTGTCCCTACAAAGGACATGAACTCATCCTTTTTATGGCTGCATAGTATTCCATGGTGTATATGTGCCACATTTTCTTAATCCAGTCTATCATAGATGGACATTTGTGTTGGTTCCAAGTCTTTGCTATTGTGAATAGTGCCGCAATAAACATACATGTGCATGTGTCTTTATAGCAGCATGATTTATAATCCTTTGGGTATATACCGAGTAATGGGTTGGCTGGGTCAAATGGTATTTCTAGTTCTAGATCCTTGAGAAGAAGATGGGGTCATTTAAAAACCTTTCAATGCACAAAACATTTTGCAGCATTTCATATGAATTTGCATTACAAACTACATATACTTTAATCCCAAATGAAAGACTCAAGTATGCTTTTCAACCTAAGCCTCATTAAATGGTAGATGTGATCAGCCTTTCAATTTTCCTCTTAGCAAGATCTTTGGATAAAATATATTGTCTCCAAATTTTAAAATGTTTCCAATTTGCTAGTATTAAATAAGCACTTTTAAAATTAATTATCTCCTTTCCTGATAGTCTATGCTTTTCACATCCACACTAGAAATATTATAAAGTGTGCTCCAGTAAAATATGAAACAAAGATACCTTATTGTTTGACTTTCCTATTTGACCTTGTTTGCCAAGTGTACACTGAATGTCATGGATTCCATTGCTAAATCCAGAAAATGAATGTGCTACTGTCAGAAAGCCCATTTGACGGAAACCTCTTCTTTGTGAAATTCATTCTGTAACCCTATACCTGGTCTCTATAAAGAATAAAATTGTATTTGTATGTCTTATAGTTGGTAGACAAGCAAAGTAAAACTGCTACTCTTTTTAAAAGCCTAGCTTTCTCTTGTTTGCTTTCATTTAATTCTACAAGTCTTTGTAGCTTCCTACAGTATGAAACCATTCTCTCACTTTGTCTTTCTCAACCATAAGATAAATCAATGCAAAACAGCCACTTTTGTGAACATCAGTCTTTCTTTCAGCCAGGCTCTCACAATGCAAGCACAGTGGTGCCCTCATCTTCTAATCAGTTTTCAGATATCATTTGATTGTGAAGGGGAGAGAATAGGAAATAAAGAGGAAAGAAAGAAAATCATTCCACTGATTTCAGTAGATTAGCGTTTTGCCTTCTTTTAGATTAAGAATTCCTTTTATAAAAATAATGAAAACATTCCTCCAATAGTGACCATGATGAAGATGCTCAGAAGTAGCATTGCCCAGGTTTCACTTAGCAATGAATACTTAATGAGCTACATGACTCTGTGCAAGTTACTTAGCTTCTCTGTGCCACATTTTTCCATGTAAAATAATATTGCCCCTCTCAATAGGAGACTGTGTGGATTAAAAAGAGATAATGTATACAAAACACTAAATCCACCTGAGTAATTGCTCAACAAAATCAATTCTTACTTAAAAGCAGAATTTAATGAAATTTCCAAAAAGCCTAACATCCTATATAAAATCTTCTAAAATAAATTTGGTGAATTTGATATTCTTATCAGACTTCACCATATATCTCAGACCCTATATTTCAAAACATAACAAATTAATGTTATAATATTTTATAACAAATACTCTAATAATAATTTTCAAAATGAAAATGAATTTTAAAGTTTAAAGAGAGGAACAGTTCCTACATGAGAAAGAAAGGAAGATTGAATATACCTACATCAGACAGAAGTACTATGGGGGATGAAGAAGAAACAGCCCCAAAGTCTCCACACATGCCCACACACATTAGAACTGGATTTCTCTTGGTTCTCAGTGGTGCTCAGCATTGAAGATAACTTGGATTCACCTGAAAGCATTTGAGTCCATCTGGATAAAATGCAGAGTTCAGGGCCTCATCCAAGACCTACTGAATTAGAACCCCTGGAGAAGCAGGAGGCAAGAAATTGACATTTGACAAGAAGCCCCTCCCAGGCTCAAAGTCCCACCAGTGATGCCAGTAGCTCATGTACCATACTTCAAGAAACTGCAAGAATTGAAGTCCCAATTGAGCAGTAGCTATGATGGCCAATTCTTGCCAATGTTGCCTACATTTGCATAGTTTTTAAAAGTAGGCATACATGGAGTGATCAATCTGTCTTTAATTAACACTTGTGACTGTCTCCCAATCAGAAAACCCAAGAGCCTAGTTCTCCAGTAACCAGGAAACTGTGTGAAATTCACTTTCACGAAATAATATGCATGGCTTCTTCAGTGCTAAACTATAATAGGTTATAATGGGAAACTAAATGACATTTGCCATTTTTCTGCAGATAATGTCATGTATTCTCTTTTGCTATCCAATAATAGCCATTAAAATAAACTCTGGTCAAACAAACTCCCCCAAATACTAGAGTTACTTTGTGATTGTGCACTACATTGTCTAATTACCCTGCCACCGCATAGCACTTTCCACATAATTAGACAAATGGTAATTATTCTTTGAGGAGCCAATAACTCAGTGGAATTGGGGAATGGTAAAGTGAATCACTGCCTTACTGGGTAAGTATGGAAAAACATCTTCAATGAAGGTTTTAAAATCAGGCCACTGAAGCACATCTCAAAGGCTATGGGTTTTATATTATATCACATGAATAAAAATGGAACAAATAGAAAAAGGTTAGTGAAATGGCAGTTCATCTACTGCAACATCATTTCAGAAATTAAAGCTGGCCGCATAAGTTCATCCTTTTCCAGGGTATAGGAAGAGTGAGAAAGGAGTGAGGTAAAGTATATTCTAGCAACCCACTAAAGTACTGCCCAGAAAATGTCCTAAATTGGACAAAGAATCATCAGACTTGAAAAAGGAAGTCGAGTAAGTAGGAAATTAAGAAAAGAAAGGAACAGAGAAAATAAGAGGAAATAAATAAGAAAAGAAAAACCAATCTTAAAGAGAAACAACACTGCTGCCACAAAGTAGGAGCATGGCACCACCCCCTCCCCCATGGCAACTCTATCACCACAGTAAAGATGCCTAGAAAGTGACAAGTTAATGAAAGATGCAGATATGGCAAACGAGACTGGAAAGGAAGCCTCTACAAAAGAAGTTTCATGGAAATAAATAAGAAAAATTAACCACCCTCTTTGTCCATCTCCCACCCCATATCTCATAGGCAAGCTTTACCAATGCTGTGTCTCATAAAAGTATACTTTAAAATATACTTTAAATGTCACACTGACTAGAAAAATTATTGCTAATACTTATTCAGAAAATTAAATAGAAAATAAAATTTTCTTTTACATAAATTAACTTTAAAATATATTTTATGTTTATGAACTGTTTAGAATAACTCCAGATACTTTGTCCCCATAGAAATGTATCCCTTGCCATGCAAGCCTGGTTCAACATACACAAACCAATAAACAAAACCCATCACATAAACAAAACCAATGACAAAAACCACATAATTATCTCAATAGATGCAGAAAAGGCCTTTGACAAAATTCAACAGCCCTTCATCCTAAAAACTCTCAATAAACTAGGTATTGATGGAACATATCTCAAAATAATAAGAGTTATTTATGACTAACCCACAGCCAATATCACACTGAATAGGCAAAAACTCGAAGCATACCCCTTGAAAACCAGCACAAGACAAGGATGCTCTCTCTCACCACTCCTATACAACATAGTGTTGGAAGTTCTGGCCAGGACAATTAGGCAAGAGAAAGAAATAAAGGGTATTCAATTAGAAAATGAGGAAGTCAAATTGTCCCTGTTTGCAGATGACATGATTGTATATTTAGAAAAACCCATCGTCTCAGCCCAAAATCTTAAGCTGACAAGCAACTTCAACAAAGTCTCAGGGTATGAAATCAATGTGCAAAAATCACAAGCATTCCTATACACCATTAACAGACAAACAGAGAGCCAAATCATAAGTAAGCTCCCATTCACAATTGCTTCAAAGAAAATAAAATACCTAGGAATCCAACTTACAAGGGATGTGAAGGACCTCTTCAAGGAGAACTACAAACCACTGCTCAACGAAACAAAAGAGGACACAAACAAATGGAATAATATCCCATGCTCGTGGATAGCAAGAATCAATATCATGAAAATGGTCATACTGTCCAAGGTAATTTATAGATTCAATGCCATCCCCATCAAGCTACCAATGATTTTCTTCACAAAATTGGAAAAAACTGCTTTAAAGTTCATATGGAAACAAAAAGGAGCCTGCATTGCCAAAACAATCCTAACCAAAAAGAACAAAGCTGGAGGCATCACATTACCTGATTTCAAACTATACTACAAGGCTACAGTAACCAAAACAGCATGGTACTGGTACCAAACCAGAGATATAGACCAATGGAACAGAACAGAGGCCTCAGAAATAACACCACACATCTACAATCATCTGGTCTTTGACAAACTTGACAAAAACAAGAAATGGGGAAAGGATTCCCTATTTAATAAATGGTGCTGGGAAAGCTGGCTGGCCATATGTATAAAGCTGAAACTGCATCCCTTCCTTATACCTTATACAAAAATTAATTCAAGATGGAATAAAGACTTAAATAATAGACCTAAAACCATAAGAACCCTAGAAGAAAACCTAGGCAATACCATTTAGGACATAGGCATGGAGGGGCGGAGCAAGATGGCCGAATAGGAACAGCTTCAGTCTCCATCTCCCAGCGCAAGCGACACAGAAGACCGGTGATTTCTGCATTTTCAACTGAGGTACTGGGGTCTTCTCACTCGGGAGTGCCGGACAATCGGTGCTGGTCAGCTGCTGCAGCCCGACCAGGGAGAGCTGAAGCAGGGCGAGGCATCGCCTCACCTGGGAAGCGCGAGGGGGAAGGGAGTCCCTTTTCCTAGCCAGGGGAACTGAGACACACAACACCTGGAAAATCGGGTAACTCCCACCCCAATACTGCGCTGTAACACTGGCGCACCGGAGATTATATCCCACACCTGGCCGGGAGGGTCCCACGCCCACGGAGCCTCCCTCCTTGCTAACACAGCAGTCTGCGGCAATCTAACCGCAAGGCAGCAGCGAGGCTGGGGGAGGGGCGCCCGCCATCGCTGAGGCTTAAGTAGGTAAATAAAGCCGCTGGGAAGCTCGAACTGGGTGGAGCTCACAGCAGCTCAAGGAAACCTGCCTGTCTCTGTAGACTCCGCCTCTGGGGACAGGGCTCAGCTAAAGCCGCAGAGGCCTGTCCAGACGCGAACGACTCTGTCTGACAGCTTTGAAGAGAGCAGTGGATCTCCCAACATGGAGGTTGAGATCTGAGAAGGGGCAGTCTGCCTGCTCAAGTGGGTCCCTGACCCCTGAGTAGCCTAACTGGGAGACATCCCCCACTAGGGGCAGTCTGACACCCCACACCTCACAGGGTGGAGCACACCCCTGAGAGGAAGCTTCCAAAGCAAGAATCAGACAGGTGCACTCGCTGTTCAGCAATATTCTATCTTCTGCAACCTCTGCTGCTGATACCCAGGCAAACAGGGTCTGGAGTGGACCTCAAGCAATCTCCAACAGACCTATAGCTGAGGGTCCTGACAGTCAGAAGGAAACCTATCAAACAGGAAGGACACCTATATCAAAACCCCATCAGTACGTCACCATCATCAAAGACCAGTGACAGATAAAACCACAAAGATGGGGAAAAAGCAGGGCAGAAAAGCTGGAAATTCAAAAAATAAGAGCGCATCTCCTCCTGCAAAGGAGCACAGCCCATCGCCAGCAATGGATCTAAGCTGGTCAGAGAAGGATTTTGATGACATGAGAGAAGAAGGCTTCAGTCCATCAAACCTCTCAGAGCTAAAGGAGGAATTACGTACCCAGCGCAAAGAAACTAAAAATCTTGAAAAAAGAGTGGAAGAATTGACAGCTAGACTAATTAATGCAGAGAAGGTCATAAACGAAATGACAGAGATGAAAACCATGACACGAGAAATACGTGACAAATGCACAAGCTTCAGTAACCGACTCAATCAACTGGAAGAAAGAGTATCAGCGATGGAGGATCAAATGAATGAAATGAAGCGAGAAGAGAAACCAAAAGAAAAAAGAAGAAAAAGAAATGAACAAAGCCTGCAAGAAGTATGGGATTATGTAAAAAGACCAAATCTACGTCTGATTGGGGTGCCTGAAAGTGAGGGGGAAAATGGAACCAAATTGGAAAACGCTCTACAGGATATCATCCAGGAGAACTTCCCCAACCTAGTAGGGCAGGCCAACATTCAAATTCAGGAAATACAGAGAACGCCACAAAGATACTCCTCCAGAAGAGCAACTCCAAGACACATAATTGCCAGATTCACCAAAGTTGAAATGAAGGAAAAAATCTTAAGGGCAGCCAGAGAGAAAGGTCGGGTTACCCACAAAGGGAAGCCCATCAGACTGACAGCAGATCTCTCGGCAGAAACTCTACAAGCCAGAAGAGAGTGGGGGCCAATATTCAACGTTCTTAAAGAAAAGAATTTTAAACCCAGAATTTCATATCCAGCCAAACTAAGTTTCATCAGTGAAGGAGAAATAAAATTATTTACAGATAAGCAAATGCTTAGAGATTTTGTCACCACCAGGCCTGCCTTACAAGAGACCCTGAAGGAAGCCCTAAACATGGAAAGGAACAACCGGTACCAGCCATTGCAAAAACATGCCAAAATGTAAAGACCATCGAGCCTAGGAAGAAACTGCATCAACTAATGAGCAAAATAACCAGTTAATATCATAATGGCAGGATCAAGTTCACACATAACAATATTAACCTTAAATGTAAATGGACTAAATGCTCCAATTAAAAGACACAGACTGGCAAACTGGATAAAGAGTCAAGACCCATCAGTCTGCTGTCTTCAGGAGACCCATCTCACATGCAGAGACATACATAGGCTCAAAATAAAGGGATGGAGGAAGATCTACCAAGCAAATGGAGAACAAAAAAAGCAGGGGTTGCAATCCTAGTCTCTGATAAAACAGACTTTAAACCATCAAAGATCAAAAGAGACAAAGAAGGCCATTACATAATGGTAAAGGGATCAATTCAACAGGAAGAGCTAACTATCCTAAATATATATGCACCCAATACAGGAGCACCCAGATTCATAAAGCAAGTCCTTAGAGACTTACAAAGAGACTTAGACTCCCATACAATAATAATGGGAGACTTCAACACTCCACTGTCAACATTAGACACATCAATGAGACAGAAAGTTAACAAGGATATCCAGGAATTGAACTCATCTCTGCACCAAGCGGACCTAATAGACATCTATAGAACTCTCCACCCCAAGTCAACAGAATATACATTCTTCTCAGCACCACATCGCACTTATTCCAAAATTGACCACATAATTGGAAGTAAAGCACTCCTCAGCAAATGTAAAAGAACAGAAATTATAACAAACTGTCTCTC
>NC_045443.1:59212130-59216433 GCF_002776525.5 Piliocolobus tephrosceles
CGTACACTCTTCCAAGACTAAACCAGGAAGAAGTTGAATCCCTGAATAGACCAATAGCAGCCTCTGAAATTGAGGCAACAATTAATAGCCTACCCACCAAAAAAAGCCCAGGACCAGATGGATTCACAGCTGAATTCTACCAGAGGTACAAGGAGGAGCTGGTACCATTCCTTCTGAAACTATTCCAATCAATAGAAAAAGAGGGAATCCTCCCTAACTCATTTTATGAGGCCAACATCATCCTGATACCAAAGCCTGGCAGAGACACAACAAAAAAAGAGAATTTTAGACCAATCTCCCTGATGAACATCGATGCAAAAATCCTCAATAAAATACTGGCAAACCGGATTCAGCAGCACATCAAAAAGCTTATCCACCATGATCAAGTGGGCTTCATCCCTGGGATGCAAGGCTGGTTCAACATTCGCAAATCAATAAACGTAATCTGGCATATAAACAGAACCAAAGACAAGAACCACATGATTATCTCAATAGATGCAGAAAAGGCTTTTGACAAAATTCAACAGCCCTTCATGCTAAAAATGCTCAATAAATTCGGTATTGATGGAACATACCTCAAAATAATAAGAGCTATTTATGACAAACCCACAGCTAATATCATACTGAATGGGCAAAAACTGGAAAAATTCCCTTTGAAAACTGGCACAAGACAGGGATGCCCTCTCTCACCACTCCTATTCAACATAGTGTTGGAAGTTCTGGCTAGGGCAATCAGGCAAGAGAAAGAAATCAAGGGTATTCAGTTAGGAAAAGAGGAAGTCAAATTGTCCCTGTTTGCAGATGACATGATTGTGTATTTAGAAAACCCCATCGTCTCAGCCCAAAATCTTCTTAAGCTGATAAGCAACTTCAGCAAAGTCTCAGGATACAAAATTAATGTGCAAAAATCACAAGCATTCTTATACACCAGTAACAGACAAGCAGAGAGCCAAATCAGGAATGAACTTCCATTCACAATTGCTTCAAAGAGAATAAAATACCTAGGAATCCAACTTACAAGGGATGTAAAGGACCTCTTCAAGGAGAACTACAAACCACTGCTCAGTGAAATCAAAGAGGACACAAACAAATGGAAGAACATACCATGCTCATGGATAGGAAGAATCAATATCGTGAAAATGGCTATACTGCCCAAGGTTATTTATAGATTCAATGCCATCCCCATCAAGCTACCAATGAGTTTCTTCACCCCGAATTGGAAAAAACTGCTTTAAAGTTCATATGGAACCAAAAAAGAGCCTGCATTGCCAAGACAATCCTAAGTCAAAAGGACAAAGCCGGAGGCGTCACGCTACCTGACTTCAAACTATACTACAAGGCTACAGTAACCAAAACAGCATGGTACTGGTACCAAAACAGAGATATAGACCAATGGAACAGAACGGAGCCTTCAGAAATAATGCCACACATCTACAACCATCTGATCTTTGATAAACCTGAGAAAAACAAGAAATGGGGAAAGGATTCCCTATTTAATAAATGGTGCTGGGAAAATTGGCTAGCCATAAGTAGAAAGCTGAAACTGGATCCTTTCCTTACTCCTTATACGAAGATTAATTCAAGATGGATTAGAGACTTAAATGTTAGACCTAATACCATAAAAACCCTAGAAGAAAATCTAGGTAGTACCATTCAGGACATAGGCATGGGCAAGGACTTCATGTCTAAAACACCAAAAGCAACGGCAGCAAAAGCCAAAATTGACAAATGGGATCTAATTAAACTAAAGAGCTTCTGCACAGCAAAAGAAACTACTATCAGAGTGAACAGGCAACCTACAGAATGGGAGAAAATTTTTGCAATCTACTCATCTGACAAAGGGCTAATTTCCAGAATCTACAAAGAACTCAAACAAATTTACAAGAAAAAAACAAACAACCCCATCCAAAAGTGGGGAAAGGATATGAACAGATATTTCTCAAAAGAAGACATTCATACAGCCAACAGACACATGAAAAAATGCTCATCATCACTGGCCATCAGAGAAATGCAAATCAAAACCACAGTGAGATACCATCTCACACCAGTTAGAATGGCAATCATTAAAAAATCAGGAAACAACAGGTGTTGGAGAGGATGTGGAGAAACAGGAACACTTTTACACTGTTGGTGGGACTGGAAACTAGTTCAACCATTATGGAAAACAGTATGGTGATTCCTCAAGGATCTAGAACTAGATGTACCATATGACCCAGCCATCCCACTACTGGGTATATACCCAAAGGATTATAAATTATGCTACTACAAAGACACATGCACACGTATGTTTATTGCGGCACTATTCACAATAGCAAAGACTTGGAATCAACCCAAATGTCCATCAGTGACAGACTGGATTAAGAAAATGTGGCACATATACACCATGGAATACTATGCAGCCATAAAAAAGGATGAGGTTGCGTCCTTTGTAGGGACATGGATGCAGCTGGAAACCATCATTCTTAGCAAACTATCACAAGAAGAGAAAACCAAACACCGCATGTTCTCACTCATAGGTGGGAACTGAACAATGAGTTCACTTGGACTCGGGAAGGGGAACATCACACACTGGGGCCTATCATGGGGAGGGGGGAGGGGGGAGGGATTGCATTGGGGAGTTATACCTGATATAAATGATGAATTGATGGGTGCTGACGAGTTGATGGGTGCAGCACACCAACATGGCACATGTATACATATGTAACAAACCTGCACGTTATGCACATGTACCCTAGAACTTAAAGTATAATTTAAAAAAAAAAAAAAAAAAAGAACAGGACATAGGCATGGGCAAGGACTTCATGACTAAAACCAAAAGCAATGGCAACAAAAGCCAAAATAGACAAACGGGATCTAATTAAACTAAAGAGCTTCTGCATGGCAAAAAAAACAAAACAAAACTACCATCAGAGTGAACACACAACCTACAGAATGGGAGAAAATTTTTGCCATCTACCCATCTGAGAAAGGGCTAATATCTAGAATCTACAAAGAACTCAAACAAATTTACAAGAAAAAAACAATCCCATCAAAAAGTGGGCAAAAGATATGAACAGACACTTCTCAAAAGAAGACCCTTATGCAGCCAAGAGACACATGAAAAAAATGCTCATCATCACTGGTCATCAGAGAAATGCAAATCAAAACCACAATGAGATACCATCTCACACCAGTTAGAATGGTAATCATTAAAAAGTCAGGAAACAACAGATGCTGGAGAGGATGTGGAGAAATAGGAACGCTTTTACACTGTTGGTGGGAGCATAAATTAGTTCAACTACTGTGCAGGAGAGTGTGGCGATTCCTCAAAGATCTAGAACTAGAATTACCATTTGACCCAGCAATCCCATTACTGGTATATACCCAAAGGATTATATATCATGGTAGTATAAAGACACATGCACACGTATGTTTATTGCGGCAGTATTCACAATAGCAAAGACTTGGAACCAACACAAATGTCCATCAATGATAGACCAGATTAAGAAAATGTGGCACATATACACCATGGAATACTATGCAGCCATAAAAAGGATGAGTTCATGTCCTTTGCAGTGACATGGATGAAGCTGGAAACCATTATTCTCAGCAAATTATCACAGGGCAGAAAACCAAAGACCTCATGTCCTCACTCATAGGTGGGAATTGAACAATGAGATCACTTGGACACAGGGTGGGGAATATCACACACCAGAGCCTGTCATGGGGTGGGGGGCTGGGGGAGGGATAGCATTAGGAGAAATACCTAATGTAAACAATGAGTTGATGGGTGCAGCAAACCAACATGGCACATGTATACCTATGTATCAAACCTGCACGTTGTGCACATGTACCCTAGAACTTAAAGTATAATTTTAAAAAAGAAGAAGAAGAAAAGAAATGTATCCCTGGCCAGCTGCAGTGGCTCACGTCTGTAATCCTAACACTTTGGGAGGCCAAGGTGGGTGGATCACCTGAGGTCAGGAGTTCAAGATGAGCCTGGCCAACATGGTGAAACCCCAACTCTACTAAAAATACAAAAATTAGCTGGGCGTGGTGGTGCATGCTTGTAATCCCAGCTACCTGGGAGGCTGAGGCAGGAGAATTGCTGGAACCCTAGAGGTGGAGGCTGCAGGGAGCCGAGATCACACCATTGCACTCCAGCCTGGGTGAGACAGCGAGAGAGCGAGAAACGAAGGAAGGGAGGGAGAGAGGGAAGAGAGGAAAGAGGGAAAGGAGAGAAGAGAGTGAAGGGAGGGAGGGAGGGAGGGAGGGAGGGAAGGAAGGAAGGAAGGAAGGAAGGAAGGAAGGAAGGAAGGAAGGA
>NC_045443.1:59216443-59263302 GCF_002776525.5 Piliocolobus tephrosceles
GGAAGGAAGGAAGGAAGGAAGGAAGGAAGGAAGGAAGGAAGGAAGGAAGGATGGAAGGAAGGAAGGAAGGAAGGAAGGAAGGAAAAAAGATTGTATCCTGGAATTACAATATAAGGAAATCAAAAAAGATTATTTGATTTCTAAATAATAGACCTGTGCATGACTTTCTTTTGTCTTTTGAAACTCCAGGTGCAAGGAGGTGAGTTAATCACATTCCTTTGTTCATAGTGAATTGTAATCATTGTAAAGTCCCTCCTTTGTTTTAGTTTAATTTCCAATTTATTCCTAATGTCCTCTCATCCCTCAGGCCCCCTTTTCTAACTTGCTTGCTATGCGCATTATAAAATGCCCATATATTTGTAAAAATAGTAAGTTCATACAAATGTATAAATGTAATTTATAGAAGTAGTATTAGATTATGCATCCTGTTTCTTTTTAATTTTTTTTAACTCATACCATGTTCCTAATACCTATCCAGGTTCTTAATGTGTATCCGTGTTGCTCTATTCATATCCAGTTTGTTGCTTTTAAGTGCCCCATGTTAAACACGGATCTTTCACATTTGAATTCCTCAGTCCCCTCAGTATTGAGATATATATATCCTTTAGTTCTCAAGTACCACTCCCAGCAACAACAAAATATATGGATAAGAGAGAAAGATCATCCTCAAACATATTCATTTACCTTTGTGAGAATTTTCTGTAGGGTATACCTATGCTTGAGATGAGTAGTCATGAAACATATGTTAACTTCATTTCGCTAAGCGCTACCAGATTGCCTTCCAGAATGACTATATTCCTACCAGCAAGTGGAAGGCAAAAAAATAAAAATAAAAATATTTTTTTAAAAGATTCTGACCCAAATGCTTTTCATATATTTAAGAGTTCTTCAATTTCCTTCTTCATCCCATGGACCCACACTCTATTCAAATTTAGTTTTTTGTTTTATTTTTTAAAGGACTTATTTCAGAAAGCACAAGGTCAACAGCTGCTATGTAATTTGGGCATAGTAGGAAATAAAACATGCTATGGTTTAAAAAGATTCAGCAATGAAATAGACTATTTGGAAGCTAAAAAGCTATACAGTGCTAGAATATGACATATTTTCTATGGAATATCCTATTTTCCTTTACAATACCCTACATCTCCATAAATCCACTCTCCCATTTTATACCCATAGGATTCAAAATCATATCCTTGGGCAAAAACAGCAGTACCGTTTAGAGTACCAGCGACTCTCAGAATGAAACATTTTCTGCTATTATCACCAGACAATATAAACCAGGATGGGGTAGAATTCTAGGTCCCAGGTTCCTGGGATTTTGTTTGTTTGTTTGTTTTGTTTTGTTTTGGGACACAGTCTCAATCTGTCACCAGGCTGGAGTGCAGTGGTGCAATCTCAGCTCACTGCAACCTCTGCCTCCCCAGTTCTAGCGATTCCCCTGCCTCAGCCTCCCAAGTAGCTGGGACTAAAGGCACGTGCTACCACGCCCAGCTAGTTTTTTGTATTTTTAGTAGAGATGGGGTTTCACTATGTTGGCCAGGATGGTCTCAATCTCTTGAATTCATGATCCGCCCACCTTGCCCTCCCAAAGTCCCTGGGATTATTAATCAGTGCTCTATAAATCATTCTGGAACCCCAGCACTTTAAGAATCAGAGAAGTTGGTGCAATTTCCTTCTCAGAGCTGAAAATGAGCTTAATAGCCACTATTAGACAGATAAAGCTAATGGTCTCAAGTCCTAATACTAACACCTCTATGACTTCAGGTTTACTCATTGTCCTTTGTACTTACTATAATTACTGTTCTGTGACTACACCAAGCATCCCAGAGTCTCCTGCTAGTCGGTCTTCCCTGAACTATCACCATAGATCACATTGCTCATTCTCTCACCTCATCCCTGGCCTTGCTCAAATATCAATGTAACAGACAGCCCTCTCCTACCACCCTCCGTAATGCTGTGCCTGACACATTCATATAAACATGCACTCATTTTACCAACAATCTGTATCCTCTAACACTGCTATATTATCCTTCATAACACCACGTATATCTTGCCACTAAAGTGTAAACACACTAAAAGCAAGGATTTTGTTATTGTATTCATTGAGCAGCATGTAGAACAGTGCCTAGCACAAGGAAGGCATTCAAATATTTGTAGAACAAAAAAAATTAGATTGTGATAGACGCTGAAGATCCAATAATAAGAGAGCCCAGTCCCTGCCCTCATGGGGCTTACATTCATGTGGCGATACAGATGATTAAGCTGTAGAATGTGCAGGAGAACTCCGGTCTTCTCATTCATGTAGCTCTTTCCACCCTGCCATGCTGAACACTGTACAAAAGATAGGGCTTGATTATTTATTAACAGCTAAGGGAAAACATTAGTGAACAGAGGACTGCAAAGGCTGAGTTAGTTGCCTTTTTCCATCACATATCTTGAAATCCTTTGTAGTTTTTTTCCAGAGACCCATTCAGATTAGAAACTGCAAAAGAAGAGGTAGCCATGAGGACTCTTTGAAGACTTGTATTATTCTAAAGAACATTTTCCATTATGTTTTTTGTACATGGGATATTATTTAGATTTTTTAAAAAATCATCACAGTAGTAACGTAATCAATGTGCATAAATTTCCACATGAACATACCCTCATGTACAGTTTAACAGTGGGTACAAGAATGGACAGCTGGAAATGTTTCAGTGGTTATGTAACTTGTCCTTAATAAGTCATGATGCTTATTTCCTAACAATGCAAGTAATATCTACCAAGTCTTGTTAGAATTGTGATAGTGTTTTATTTGCAAACAAGTTAGAAAATAAAGCTTCTGTTCCTATGCTTTGGAATAGAAATAAACATCCTATTTTTATTGTATACCAGACTCTCTTTGACTAAACTTGAAGAAAGTGAAAGAAACTACAGTTTTAAATACTGTCCTAGAATTTAATTGAGAGAGAGGTAGAGGGTAAAAGTTGCTTTGAATGTGAAGTTGAGCTGATAATACAATTTACTTTGTAGAAGCCACATTCCATTTCTGTTGACAGACTATGATATCTGACATAAGAGAAGTCCAAAGAACTAATTCCTGCACTGAGAGCTTAGGGACTCATACACCAAGATTAAAGGAAACATTGGACTTATTCTGAGTTACTTAATATGGCCTAAAGATTTTCGAAAAAAGGAACACAAAAATATGTTGTGAATAATTTTCACTGGAAGTATATTTTGTCCTGTTTATACTTTCGCTCATGGGAGCCATAAAGGAAAAACGATTAAATAGTAGAGTCTTCTCATCTTAACCATTTGAGGAGAGGAAGGCAATAAAGATTGGTTTATTACATACAGTCTATTATTATGTGATAATATTGAATCATTACAGGAATGCTATATAGTTATTAGGGAATAATTTTTCAAGTCTCAGTGGAAATTATCTCTAGTGAGAAGTCAAATTCTCAAGTTTCTGATATTTACTTGTGAGTCACAAGTCTCCCCTGTTCGATATTAACATATTAGATTGAAAGCACAAAAATTCATTTAAAAATAAAAGAAATAAGTCACCAGCTCACTGTACTTCAGAAGTTCTCCCAATTTCTCTAACTTGCTGATAACATCTTTCTCTTTCTCTTTGTTGCTCCTGTTTTGGAATGAGGGCAAAGGACCAAATTACATTTTTTCCACTGAATTATGATTTTCAGCACAACCAAATGAGATTGCTTTTTCTTTTGAAGATTAAGAAGTAGTGTTATGATATGTAAAATGATTTTCTGATTACCATATTTAGATGTGAAATACAGATCTACATGTCACCTGGTTATGCTTCATTTTTTAATGGGGCATGCATTGGTAATCATAGCTCTGGACTACTCAGATATTCACCAGGCTCCACAGCTGCCTCAGCCCACAACCATCGCCCTTGGATACCGTGGTGCTCATAGTATACAATAGCTTCCTTTGGTGACCTTGAGATAAACAGCACATGCTAAGTAGCTCTGTGCCCCACTATTGTTTGTATTACGTTCAGTGTATTTGCTAAGTGGAAAGAGCGACAGAATCTAGACAGACAATCTAAGTTCTTTTTTTTTTTTTTTTTGTCTCACTCACTCACTCACCCAGGCTGGAGTTCAATGGCATGATCTCGGCTCACTGCAGCCTCTGCCTCCCAGGTTCAAGCGATTCTCCTGCCTCAGTCTCCTGAGTCGCTGGGATTACAGGCATGCACCACCACACCCAGCTAATTTTTGTATTTTTAGTAGAGACAGGGTTTTGCCATACTGGCCAGGCTGGTCTCAAACTCCTGACCTCAAGTGGTCTGCCCACCTCAGCCTCCCAAAGTGCCAGTATTATAGGTATGCACCACCATATCCAGCTAATTTTTATATTTTTAGTAGAGATGGGATTTCGCTATGTTGTCCAGGCTGGTCTCAAACTCCTGGCCTCAAGTAATCTACTCATCTTGGCCTCCCAAAGTTCTGGGATTACAGGCATAAGCCACCACATCCAACCCAAATGATCTAAGTTCTAAGAAAAAGTCTATCATTTACTGGCCATGAGACTTGGTTAAAAAAAAAAAGTCACTGAAACTGTTCAATAATCAAACTCACCCTGCCCTTCTAACAGGATTAATTGCATCAAGTTGCAACAAAAGATATTATATGGAATTTTAAAAGAGTGTGTGTGTGTGTACATATTTTGTTTTATATGCTTGAAAACTAAAATAATTCAAATTTGAAATAATTACATAAGAACATAGCATTATATAAATAGGCCTTGACAGAAGCAAACTGGGGAAAAGACAAGTAGACCATCTATGTCCGAGGCTCACATTCTTCAGTGCTGATGCTGCCATCTGCTAGTTATTCTCTTGGTCAAGTAAATGGACTTCAGCTGGCTCACATCTTGGGGAATTGTTTTAAATAGACCATATAAATTATTTCTTTTCATCTTATGTAGTTGATTTGCTCCTCCAAATATAAAAAGGTCACTAAAATAAAAAATGTTCTCTAGTTTTAAGCATCCAGTGTTGTGAGGAGAGAAAATACCTATTTTTTCTTTTCTAAATTTATAGAAAACAAGTTTGCAGTACAATCTTAAGATTCTTGTTAGTGCAGCACGCTCCACAACTCATAAATCATAATGTGCTTCCTTGCAGCATCCTCTTTACATGTAGCTGAATTTAAAAAGCAATAAGGGGTGAACAAAAGTATCTCTGGTTTCTGTTAGAATGAATGCTATGTCTATACATCTCTGCCTGCTTCTCAAACCAGTAATCCATCAAGTCTCAAGACAAAGAAATAAATGGTTCTGGTCAACTCATCACTGAACAAAGGTGCTAATGTACTTCTCTCTGGGTCTGGGTACCATTATTCCACAGCCAGAGTAACATGCACAATTTGTGTTTTGCCTTATTTAAACTAATGATTGCCTTTGTTAGAAACTACCAAGGAAATATTATTCCCTGCAAGATGCCAAACTACCATGAGTCCAGAAAAGTCTGCACCCTTCCTAAACAATGGTTGACAGGTTAAAAATTGTACTTACGAGAACACAAATAATATCTAAGCCAAAAATAAGCTAGTCTAAAAGCACTTAAATTATTCAGGCTGCTCTTTCACCTAAAGCAAATTGGCAGAATTGGTAAATTAAATAAGGTAACATCTTACAAAAGGCCTCTTTTGTGGAAGGAAGTGAACGGATGTTACGGGATGTTGCCCCATAACAGAGTGTCCTCAAAAAGCACCAGGGGAAAATCTACTGTTCTTGTAAATTGCCCAACTTAAATTCAAGCTCTCAGCAAATGTTTGTTGAAGCAAATTAAAATCAATAAATTTCTTGGAGGCTTAAATCACACAAAATAAATTGAAGATTATAAATTATCACCACAATGAATTATTCTTCAATTAATATTCTTCCACAGAAGACAACTATGTGCTGCTGGTGGATACAGTGGATAACAGCCAGGAGGAAGGTTTTCCCGACAATACCCACACTTTGAGAGTTATCACAGGAATGCTATCATGGCCCAATCTGAGCTCCAGACAGAACTTAGCACCCTACTTCATGGGTGTCAAGGGGAAAATGCCTTTCTCATGAGGGAGGTGTTTAGGGGAAATTATTATATTGTTGGTTTCCTTTTCACATGTAATATATGCCCTTTTCACTTCCCAACAGAACTTAAAGCATTTCAAGGAGTAGACAGTGAAACAGATTAAATGTATTGTAAAATGCCCCAAGACTTGGAATCTAGAGAATATTATATAATATTAAAATACATAAAATAGTTAATAACTAAAATGGATCAGAAGCCATTTAGGAAGCAATGAAATCAAAACCAGTATGTGAATTCATATAGAAAGACAAATTCTGCTGGTAATAAAATGTTGGAGATTTTCAAGTGATACTTCCTTTGGAAGACCTTAAGAAACAGAGCACATAATGTCTTCAGTCACTCATTTATTCAACAACTGTTTATTGAAAGCACCTACTATGCACACTACAATTTTGCTTAAGAAATATTTTGTTTTTTAGCTTGACTTCTGATCAAAGGGACATATAATTAAATTATCATTCCACAAACACATTCTACCAGAAAACTAAGGTTTAGTGATGCAACTTGGCCCAACAATAGAGATGTGTCTCTTGTACTCTCAGGTATCATTGCAAACATACTTCAGCAGGAGGCTGTCTGTGCAAGCTTGGGCTCTGTGATGAGTGCTACAGGATGTGGGAGCCTAAGTTTTTATCTGATGTCAAACAAGCAGAATAAAGATTATCTTTTGACACTTAGGGATACAACTTTCATCTTTGTTTCATGGAAACAATCCAACCTCCATATATAGACAGACTACGGGGGTTCTTGTGAGCAAGACCAATTTTGTTTTCCCAAAAATGAAAATATATTTTCAGCTGTTCTTACATTGTACATGATGTAAGTACCTTTGATCAGAAAAATATTTTAAGGCAGATATGCATTAATAGTGTTCTGTATTGATCATACCTCTTTTACATGATAAATTTAAAGGAGCACAGCATCTTGATGCTCCTGACCAAGATGAGTTAGCTATAAATGGGTCCTGAAGATAGTGATCCCAATTTTGTGCAGCAGCATGGAATTCTAAAATAGAGTTACATGTGTCCTCTCACCAAGATGTAGAAAAATGCCTAGTGATCCATAGAAGAGAAGGACAATAATAACATCTACCCTATACAAAAATGAACTGTTATCCCTTCTTCCCCAAAAAAGGTTTATGCCTAAGACATATTGAAAAGCTGGTCCCCCCATTTACTCCAACTCTAAAACAGCAAAACGTTGACAAATGCTGATCACATTCTAAGTGTTTTGGCTATGTGAAATCACTCCTGGCTGACAAGGAATATAAAAATATGTGCTCCCCATTCTCGAACTCCTTATCAAACCTCTCAGCACCATCCTTGCCATCCTTGCCACTGCCTTCCCATTCAGAAAGAATGGTTACTGCCCTCTTCAGAGGGGAGAAGCCAGGGCCAGCTCACAGCTTGTTTTAGAAGGTGCACATGAGAAGCTGCCACTTCTTCCCTGACTCCCAGAATAGATGTGGTTCAAAGGTGTATCTGGCAAGCATCCAATCATTTGAAGCAAATGTGTAGAAGTGCTCCAAAATAGGATGTCAGAAAGCATATTGCCCTTATAGCCTGCTAAAATAAATAGAGAGAGGTATACGTGGAGGAAATGATACCAATTACCCATGCTGGAGCCTGCCCAAGTCAGAACTAACACACCTTAAATGTGTAAATAATCACCCTCAGTATTTTAATGAGTTCAGTAATGGAGAATAATCTTTTCTTCATCCATTTCACCTCCAGAACAGCACTCCCTACAACTCTGTCTCTATTAACAATCTGCTGAGACATTAATTGAATATTGACCCAAAGAAATGTCTGCTACCTGTGGCATCACTACTCCCCAATCGAAAACCAGCTCTAAATTTGAGATACAGCAAGGAAAGAATTCCATCTCACCACTTTGATTATATTTTAACTACTAGTACTTGGAAGCCAATGAATTTTATTTTAAAAATAAGGGAAAAAAATCAAGACAGCTGCAGTATAATGAAAAAAGCCCTGGATTAGCAGTCAGGAGTCTCAGCTTTCTATTACTGTTCTGTTCTTCCAAACTCTGTGACTATAACTATGGACCTTTCATTAATTTATTCTTTTACTAGACTATTTATTGTCTACTCTGAGCTAAACACTGTGCCAATTTTTGTTAAAAGGCAATATTTATGTCTATTCTGACCAACACACAGGGTTGTCATAAGAATTAAACAAAATTACTTATGTGGTAGTGCTTAGCAAGCAATAAAGCACTGTGCAATTATGAAGCAACTGTTATCAAAAACATTCCAACTGCTTGAATCTGCATCTGATCACCACTTGGAGGAGTGTGTATGTATATAAATGGAATTTGTGGGTACATGATACGTAAATTATGCACAATGAGAAAAGTATTATAAGATATGTCAGTTATAACAAATGAAATATAATTTGGAGAATGAATGGAAATGGAGAAGCAGAATATTTAGGTGAGGAAAATAGTGATCTTTGTAAATCCCCATAAATTAACTGTGCATAGGGCTAAAAGTAAGTTACGATTTAGAAGACAATAAACTGAGAGACGCAATAGAAAAAGGTACTTTATGCTCTATTCTGGAACCAGGTTGTCTCAGTTTAATTACTTGCTCTACCATGTATAGCTGTTGCCTAGGAAAAGTTGCTTAATATCTGTGCCTCAGTTTCCTCACCATCAAAATGTGCTCAATTACAGTATTTACCCTCTGGAATTGTTGGGAGGATTAAATAAGCTAACACATATAAAGTAATGGTTATATAGTGCATTGTAAGTCTACCTAAAGATGAGCTATTTAACATGCAGATACTTTTCTTTTACACTTAAGGGGGTTATTAGAAATAATGATGCTTAAAATTATTAAATCATAAATCAATTTAGTGAATGTTACTATAAGCACATATGTAGGTTTTTATGTCATTCCTTATTCAGAAATCCACAAAGGCTTCATTTTATCTACTATAAACTGTCTAAAGTCACTTAAATCACTATATTTTCATATACTATCCAAATATATCTCACAGCTTCTAATATGAATGCTACATTTCAGTTAAGTCAATTTATCCCTCTGTTGGTTCTTTTCCATTAGCATAAATGCACACTAAATCTCCCGTCTTTTTAAAAAAACTTTTTGATCTTCCTTATTTTCTGTTCACTTTCACAGCAAAACTCCTTAAAAGAGGTTCTGTGCTTGCTGTCTGAACTTCCTGTTTTATTCTCTCTTGAACTTACTCTAATTGGGTTTCACTCCCTGCTAGTCTCACTAAAACAGCTCCTGTCAAGGTCACCAATGATTTTAACATTGCCAAGTCCAACTGTCATTTCTCAGGGCTCCTCGTACTCATCTATTCAGCAGAATTTGACATTGCTGATGACTTCCTGCTTTTGAAACAGTTCCTTCATGTTGGCCTGTAGAACAGTTTTCAATTCTTCTCCCATATCACTTTCAGTCTTCTTTCCTGGCTCTTTCTCATCTTCCTGCCCTCTAAATACTGGTATGGCTCAGGACTTGATCCTCACACCTCTAGTCTCTTTCTACTAAACCCCCTAGCTCATCTCCTCTAGTCATATGGTCTTAAAAATTATCTAAGGGAAGCCTTCTCTCAAATTTGTATTTGCAGGTCATTCCTACCTTCTGAAATCCAGAAACATAACCTGCTACTAGTGTTTGGTTCCATTTAGAAGTCCATAAAGACCTCAAAGCTAATGTGTCCTATAGAATGTTTGATAATTCCTCCCAAACCTCCTACTACCACCATCTCCCTAATTTCAGCAAATGGAAACTCCATTCAGAAGAATCTTTACTGATTCCCCTCTTTCTTTCACACTCCATAGGCTTCAATCCATAGGCTTAGAGTAAAGCCTATAAGATCCTTGTTGAAAATACATCTAACCAATTTTCACAGCTTCCACCACTCCCTAACCCTCTGCCTCTCACTTAGTCTTATTGCAGGAACATCCCGGCTTCTGCCCTGCTTTCCCTACAGTTTGTTCCTTCATAACAGCCAGAGTGAGCCTTTAATATAAGTCAAACTGTGTCACTGCTCCCCTCAAAATGTCTAAATGGTTTCCCACTTCACTCAGAGTCAAACCCAACATCTTCACCATATACCTAAGGCACTACTGAACTGGCTGCTACTTCCTCTCTAACCTCATTCATCACTACTCACCACCTCCTCCAACCCCCTTTTTCTGCTCCAACTATACCACTCTTTCTTTTCTTGTAAAACATCCCTATGCAAGAAGACAAGCTCCATGAGAGTAGCTTTTTGATGTTTTATAAACTGCTACATCCCTATGCAAGAAGACAAGCTCCATGAGAGTAGATTTTTGATGTTTTATAAACTGCTATATCCCGTAAACCAAGAAAAATTCCTTGTGATTTCCTATATTTATTGAAAAAACAGACTGAATGATTAATCTCTCTTTGTATTGTGCAAAAATAATAGCGCCTACACATCGACTGCCATGTCCAATGCCTGCATTATGTCAAACCTTCATGAAAACTCTGAATACAAGCATTATTATTACTATGTAGATGAGTAAAATGAAGCCCAGGAAGATTACATTTCATGTCTAAAATCACACAGCTAGAAAGTATCCACACTGAGTTTCTAACCAGAGGCTGTCCTCTTTTCATTAAACCTCTCGGCTCAGTAAACATTCTGCGCTCATTACTGTTCCCTAAACTGAGCTGATGTTCTTTCCATGCCTAGAATGCCCTCCTTCTAACTCTAAATCTCAGATGTCAACTACAAATCAATGCTTCTCACTAATTTCCTTTATTGACATCCCACTCATCTATATATCATTCCAATTTTTATCAATGTCTCCATTCTCAGAACTAATGCTCTTAAAGTTTATAAAGAAGGAAAATAATCTCAAGCGTACATGCTTTTCCATAATTTTCTAATGTATATGTGTATGTTGATCTGCCCAAACACAATTGGGGGCTTTACTATAGAACCTATTTCATTAAAATGTCTGTCTCACCTAGTGGCGATTGAGAATGTTCATAGCAAGGGTTAAATGATGCATTACCTTGAAGACAAACAAATATGTAAAAGAACACAAGGTTCTTTTGACCTAGATGTCAAAAGCTACAAACTTTAGTGTTGCCATTCAGAAATTTCTGTCATTGAACATAAGAGCACAAAGAGTAGATGCCCATTTGCTCAGACTAATGAAAGTCTCATAGATCAGGATTTTCCTTTCTGTTCATGCTAATCCCTAATTTTCCTCATGGTGTAAATTGGGGACTCTTCACAAATGGTCACTGTTAAGTACAGACATGAAAATAATCTTTAATTTTCTAACACAGAGACTAAAGTGTGCATGTTCGTGGGATGTATATTTGCCTCGAGTGCTGCCTCTCGGTTCTCCTCCAAAAGGCAGATGAAAGATTCATGTCCCTTAAGCACTACTTCCCTCATAGTGCTCCCTCTCCCATAACACCCTGCACAGCTCTCTACTACTACCTGTAGATGAAATCTAGACTTCTCAGTCTGACACTAAAAACCTCTCACAAGCAGATTCTGCTCTCTACCTACTAATGGTCCACAACTTTGTAACTAACACTCTTGCCTTCTTTTAAGGAATACAATTAGATATTATATGCACATGATACATTTACTCTATCCTTTGTCCCCTTGCACAGATAGGTTCACTTGACCCACTTAAACTTTTCCATTCTTCACTTTAATGTCAACATTGTCACCATCCTTCAGAGTCCATATCTCCACTGAGAAAAGGGAAGCCACCAAAGTGGAGCTCTGTCACAGCTTCATTCAGACAAACCCATCTGTTCAAGCCTGCTTTTCCTTCTTCTCTCTTGACACACTGAGAAAATATCACTATCTTATTAACAATCAATGTTTCCAGCCATGCTCTGGATACCTCCTTCCCTCTGTTGCCTTTTCAAGACTTCTCTCAAGACCTCTCTCCTGAAACTCTAGTCTCTCACCTTCTCCTAAGTAATTCTCATCAACATTCAAATATGCTCCAAAATATCCCACCTTAAGGTGGGGAGGAAGACCTCATTTAATTCACCACTCCAGTCCCTACTCTGTTCTTCCTCATAGCTAAATTCTCAAGAGTTTCTAAACAAAGTGCCTCCATTTTTTTCATGCCATTATTCAGTCCATTCTAATCCTATTTCTAACCATTTTTCCCTCAAAATTGTTCTGGTCAAAGTTACCAATGACCTCCATCTTTCCAAGTTTAATGGACTCTCCCTTCCTCATTTTTGTTATATTCTAGTAGCTTTTGACACGGTTGTCCACTCAATCTCTCTTCGTTTCCATATCTGTGTATTCACAGCTTTCTTCTTACTTGCCCGGATACTTTTTCTTAGCCTCTTTTCTAGTTCTTTCTCTGCTATCTCAACTCTGAATTTTTATTTTAGGTTTGAGCCCAGGCCAGCTCTTCTCTCTAAGCTCTAAAATACATCCTGGACATGTTCACTTGTCTGCATCTCCACTGACATCATTCCATTCTAGACCATCCTTTTTACTAGCCTAGTTCACTGCAACTGCCCCCTAATTTGTCTCCCTGTCTCATATTTCTCCAATTAGCCACTCAACAAAAGCAGTCCTATTAACATAAATTAGTCCACTTCTGTCTACTGTGTCATACTCTCAGAGGCTTCTCATATCCACAGAATAAAACCCAACTTCCTTATAATGATCTCCAAGGTTTCACATAATCTCCCCTTTTCTCCTATGAGACTTCAGTTATCTTCTGCCACTATCACTCCTAGCTCATTATTCTTCAGACACAATAGTCTATCTTTAGTTTCCCAAATAACTTAAGTTCTTTCCCATATCAGAGCCTTTATGCTTCCTACACACTCTTCGAAGAATGCACTTCTCCCATCTCCACATGGCTAGCTCCTTCAAAGTCATCGTCACCTCCTTAGAGATTTTTTTTAATAATCAAAGAGATTTATTTTAAGGAATTGGCTCATTTCATTGTGGGGCCTGGCAAGTCTGAAACTGATATGGTCAGCAGGATAGAAGCTCAGGAAGGAACTGATGCTGCAGTCTTGAGACAGAATTTCCTCTCTGGGAAATCTCAGTTTTTGCTCATAAGTCACCAACTGATTGGATCAGGAACCTCCTATTCTCAAGGCAGTCCCCTCATCTCACAATTTGTTTCAAATGTCTTCTTCACTCCATTTTCTCTAATTGTATACTGCGTTTTATCACAGCACTTCTCTCAGTAATTATTTTTGTTTGTTTTGGGTTTTTATTTCTTATTTGTTTCATCTGTCTTCTCTATTAGAATACAGCCTGGATCCAGGTCAGCCTTTTTCAATGTTGTGTCTTTCCATGGCTAATATTGTGCCTGGTTCATAGGGTACTCAGGAAACACATGCTGAATGAATTGATAATTATGTGCAAGATTTAAGGGTACATTTGATTACATAGTATGTGATTCCATTTATATGAAATATTCAGAATAGGCACATCAATAGAGACAAAAAGTAGATGAGCAGTTGCTAGGGCTTAGGGTGGATGAAAGAAATGGAGAGTGACTGCTAAAGAGTATAAAGTTTCCTTGGGGGTTGATAAAATGTGTTCTAAAACTGATTGTGGTGAGCAATAAATAAGCAACTCTGTAAATATACAAAAATCATTCAATTGTACATTTGGGGTGAATTGTATGGTATGTAAATCATGTCCCAATAATGCTGTCCCCACTGTCCCCCTCCTCCCCAACATAAAGACATTTGACTAATCCATTAGTTGATTTTTATTTCTTTTGACATTGTATTGATAAGAAATATTTAATAACACATATTTTATTTGTTTTTATAGTCCTTAAGGGTACTATAAAAAATAAATGACTATAGGATAATGCTAATAAGGCAGTCAAATAATAAAGAAGTATTTTTTCAACACTTGCTACATACAATGCAAAGTATTGGAGATAATCAAAAAGAAAAATGTCTCCACACTGCCATTAAAGAGTTTAAAGAACCAATTTAACTCAGATTAAGATGATTAAGAGGAAACAGTGAAGATCACTGTATCAGAAACCTCCTGTGACCCATCTCCTATCCTCCCACAGCCCTTTTTACTCCAACCAATGCTTCAGTAACAAGCTGTGAGCAGGTGCAGTCCTTCACCTCAGCTTTCTACCAGGGGCTTCCACTCAGCCAAGTGGGACACTGCAGAACTGCTCAGCCATTTAAATGTGTGTGCAAAGTTGGAGGAGGTGGGAGTTAACAAATGTGGCAACTCTTGCCTACATGGGAGCTGATGCATAAATACCCCAGGCTTCTGTGTCTCAGGTGCACAATTCTCCGATGTACTGTACACCAGTTCTCAAAGTTTGATCAGTGGGACTGAGTCACAGCTGCCCACAGTTGTAAGCAGATCAAAAATGCACCTCAAATAGGCTTTCACTCTTCTGTTTCTCTCTTCCAAGCACTCCACTTATGTACCCTGGCATCACTTCCCCAAATAAGCTACTTGTATGAAAGCCGTTGTCTCAAGTTCCACTTTGGGGTGGGAGGGATCTAAGTCTCAAGCAATTTCCAAAGTCTGTTTCTCTATTTTTATAACCTTACCAAGAAAAACCAAAATTTCTGAATCCAAAGCATAGCATACTGCCAGTCAGAGAAGATGACCGTAAATCCTACTTAGTCTGCACATTTGCCAAGCCATTTCATTCAACAATTCATTCATTCCTTTATTAAACATTGATCATCCACTATTAGCCAGCTCTCTTCTGGATTCTGGAAATATAGCAGTGGACAGAAAATCCACCCTCTCTGGAGGTTGTATTCCAGCAGGAAGAAACAAACAATAATAAACAAATATACTAAAGTGTATATAGGGGTGTGTGTGTGTGTGTAGATACATATTAAAGTGTAAGTGTTGGTAAGCACAATTTTAAAAAGTAAAATAGGCCGGGCGCGGTGGCTCATGCCTGTAATCCCAGCACTTTGGGAGGCTGAGACGGGAAGATCACAAGGTCAGGAGATTGAGACCATCCCGGCTAACACGGTGAAACCCTGTCTCTACTAAAATACAAAAAAAATTAGCCGGTCGTGGTGGCAGGCGCCTGTAGTCCCAGCTACTCAGGAGGCTGAGGCAGGAGAATGGCGTGAACCCGGGAGGCGGAGCTTGCAGTGAGCCAAGATCGTGCCACTGCACTCCAGCCTGGGCAACAGAGCAAGACTCTGTCTCAAAAAAAAAAAAAAAAAAAGTAAAATAATGAGTGATGGCAACAGATTATGATCAGAGAAGGAGTATATAGAAAACTGATATTTGAGCAAGGATCTGAATAAAGTGATTCATGAGAATATCTGGGGGAAATAATCCCAGGCAAAGAGGACTGCAGGATAAAGGCTGCAGTTAGTAATGAGCTTGGTATGATCAAGGAAGAGCAAGAAGGCAGTATAGTTAGTGTCAAATGAGCAGGGGCAACAGTGGAAAGAGAGGCCCAGTGGCTCTTACAGCCCGAGGTACAAAAAAGTTAGATTTCATTCCAAAAGTAAAAGGAAGTATCTGGGGAGTTAAGAAAAGCGAGGGTGACAAAATTGGATTTACATTTCTGTAAGATGATTCTAGCTGTTATATGACAAATTCACGGTGGGAGGACAAGAGAGGAACCAAGGAGATCAGTGAGAAACACTAAACAGTGATCCAGGAGAGATATGACAGTAGAGAAAGATGAAGGGAGGAAGAAACCATTCTGATGACTTCACATTTAAAAAACAGCAGAGGGACATGTTAGTTCCACTTAAGCATTGTTTTTTGGATTTTTTTTTTTTTTTTTTTGCAAATAAACATTTTGACAAAAAGCTGTTCACATTTGAACAAAGTTAATTTTAAATGTTTTTTAAAACAACACAGTATACAACTGTTCTGAGATATGACATAGTATTCCTACCACTTACAAAGAAAAGTGGAGACTAATTTCTAAGCACCTATTTTAAGAAAATAACTCAGATCGATCCCCCTCAGTTCCAATCTGCAAGAAATCACGGGTCAGATGTAAATTATGCAGTCAGGAGGGAAAAGAAAATCCTAGACACACTGTTCTAAAGATTAAAAAATCAAAAGGAATTTGATGAGAACAAATATAAGGAAAGAATTTAAGGAATAAGTCAGAGCAAGTAAAAGGAGAATGGAAATTTTCCTTTAAAAATGCAGTTACCCATTCCTGTCATTCAGGACATCAATATGAGGGGAAATAACAGGTTTCAAGTGAAGCTACAAGATTACATCTTCACAGTTTTCTTAAATAAGTGCAATATAGCGTTATATTTTTAAAATATTTCCAGAATACTTTATTTTTAAAAATACCTTTTATATGTTCATTTATGTTAACTCTTCTCCCTTACCCTCATCTTAAAAAGATAGTGCTCTCATGAAGATTGAACCTAGACGTAAAAATGCAAACAATACTTTTTTATACCATAGGTAAGTATCTTTCCCCTCTTTAACCAAAATTTTAGATATTAAAGGCCAACATTTCTAACTGATATGCATATATAAAAGCATTTAATTAAGCGTATACTATTATTTTTCCCATTTTACAGATGGGGAAACTGAAGCTCCAAGGAGTTAAATGTCTTAACCAAGGTCTCACAGCTGGAAGCCAGAATGTAAACCCATGAAGTCTGGCTCCACACTCTCAACCACTGTAAATATCACCTTGTAATATACTACACAGATGGTAGCTTGGTTCAGAAGAAAAAACAAAAATAGAAGCAACACCTGGAGGATGTAATTGAAGAAAAACAAGGAAGGGGCTGGGAATACACATCTCTCCTCATCAGCTAATTCTACCAACTGCAGAGAAGGTACAAGCAACATCTTCTGATCCTGCCAAACATCTCACCTAGAAGTGTGATTTACCTCCCATATTGCAGGCAGCAGCTCATATCCTGAGGATTTTCTTCTAGTAGTAGCAGTCAAGTGCTAACCTGCTCTGTAACAATATAGGGCATCCTGCCAAGGAAGCTGGGTTTTTATTCAGCTGCATGAATGAGATCTAGTTTCAAATATAAGACTTCCTTACTACTTATTCTAGAGATTTCATTTGAGACTGAAAAATATACTGGCCATAAAATGATCTTAGTATGAGAGGAAATCATTCTATTTAATTTTAGGGGGTAGTTCCCAACCTAACTGAATGACAAATTCAAAATATCATTCAACTAAAGCATGCCCCTTCTTCAGAAATGGCCTCATGACCCATACACTTCACGCAATAGCCTCAGCACAAGAATACAATGAGTTGACTTTGTTATAAACAATGGCTTTCATTCACTAGTATCCAAACTTAACTTCATACAAATCCAACTAAGAAGATTTGTCAGGTACTAATATCTACATTTGCTAAATAAGAAAGCAAAAGGACAGGGAGCTTTAAAGTCTTGCATAAGATTATATAACTAGGAGAAGTATGGAGAAAATATGTGGATATGGCTTCCTAAAATTGAAGATTAGGCCATTCGTTCATTCATTGTTGGTGAATTGGCAAATCAACTGGTGACTGAAAGCCTGTCATGTGCTCAGCTCCATGCTAATCAATAGACTTCTGTAGAGAACAATTTGAAACTCCCAAGTAAGTATTTAATCCACCTGTGCCTGTTTCTCTATCCATGTGCTGAAGCAAATACTAGTACTATATCCCAGAATTGCTGAGAAAATTAAAAGAGGCATTCCATATCAGCATTTAGCACAGTGTCTGGCACAAATTATTATCATATTATTTAAATCCTGCAATTAGAGCTGTCTAATAATGATTGAACTCCTCTCACCAGAAAGGCAGAGATACAGGCTGTATAACATTTATCAGAAATAATGGATAAAGCCTGTTCCAAACCTATGAGACTATGGGAAAGAGGTAGCATCTTGGCTCAGATAGGTTCTTTTCCTCTCTACTTGTTGATATAGGAGAGCCTTCTCAGAAATTTTCATACATTTCCAAAGATAATACAAACAAATGAAAAATTAATATGATTTTCAGAGACACACCAAAATAAATCAGATGCTTAGATTAACTACTCATTTATTTTTCCATTAAGGTCAATGTCATTTTCCATTGCTTATACTTTTTTAAAAGAAAACCAAATACAGAAACTAAAACTAAATCACAGGAAAAAGTTAATAAATGTGGCTGTTATTAGTTTAACCCTGTACATTAACATTCTAACGCATACTGCCTGTGTAGTCCTTTAGTTTCTCCAGAGATTTTCATTATCCCAGCTATATTAAGAGGAGCTCAAAGAAAGCGACTATATCATATGTTTTTCTTAATTCCCTGCCATACTTTCCAGCATATAGTAGGTGGCAAATACCTTGATACAGCCATGGTAGTTCACAGCCACCATGGCTATGAACTAGATTCCATACCAAATGTTGGCAAGGATGTGGAGTACATGGACCTCTCATGCATTGCAGGAGGGAGTCAAGATTTCTACACCAATACTGGAAGAGTGTCTGACAGTATTTTCAAAAACTGTACATATACGTACCCTATGACCTAACAATTTCACTACTGGTATGTGTTTATGTGGCAATTCTACAGCAATACTACACTGATGCATCTATGTATTTAAACATGCATAAATATGTGCACACACACAGAAAATGTACAAAGGTGTTTAAAGCAGTATTATGTGGAATATCCTCAAACTGGAACAATAGAAATATTCTTCCAAGGTATAATAAATGAATTGTGGTATATTGATATGATAGAATACTATGCAGCAATGAAAATAAGGTATTGCCTTTCATATCACTCTCACCAACATGCTAAGCAAAAGAAATAAGGTTCAAATAAGTTTATACTCTAAGATTCCATTCATGGAAAGATCAAAAGCAGGTAGGATGAATCTATAGTGATATGATGCAGAAGAGTAATTGCCTGTGGGAGAGGGACATAAGAGTAACTTCTGGAGTACTAGCAATAAAAATATTTATAGAAGTAAAAAGCCACAGGACCAATATCATTGCGTTCCACTGCTCTCTTCCCCCTGCCTATTGAATCAATGTAATTTATAAATATTCTATAGAAATAACAAAAGGCGGGGAAAGAACATTGTAGCAAAAACCCTGGAACTTCTCTGAGGTTCTATTGCTGCTTCCAACTAGCTACAAGGTTACTTATGTTGCTAAAATATTTTGTTCCTTCTCATCTCTAAAATAAATGTATTGAACTGATCTCTTTTATCCATTCAACAACACAATATATAGCAGAAGTCCCCAACCTTTTTGGCATCAGGGACTGGTTTCATGGAACACAATTTTTCCATGCACTGAGGCAGCGGGGAGTTGTTTCAGATGACTCAAGCACATCACATTTATTGTGTACTTTATTTCTATTATTATTACATTGTAATTAATATATAATGAAATAATCACACAACTCATCATAATGTAGAATCAGTGGGAGCCCTGAGCTTGTTTTCTTGCAATTAGATGGTCCCAGCTCGGTGTGATGGGAGACAGTGACAGATCATCAGGTATTAGATTCTCATAAGGAGTGCACAACCTAGATCCCTCACATGCACAGATCACTGTAGGGTTTTTGCTCCTATGAGAATCTAATGCTGCCACTAATCTGACAGGCGGTGGAGCTCAGGCGGTAATGCAGGCAATGGGGAGTGGCTGAATATACAGATGAAGCTTCGCTTGCCTTCCCACTGCTCACCCCCTGCTGTGTTGCCCAGCTCCTAACAGGCCACAGACAGATACCCATCTGTGACCCAGGGGTTGGGGACTCCTAATATATAATGATTCACATTGTATATCAAAAGTAAATCAAAAAATTGTAATTACAGCTAATTAAAAACTATGTAAACATACAGATGAAAATAAGATGTTATGGAGAGCTATAATTAGCTGCTGTTAAGTGATGATGTTGTAGAAAAGTTTTGATACAAATAAAACTTGCAATCAAAAGATCCCATGATAACAAGAACAAAACAGTGTTACCAAAAAACAAAAGCCATATGGTTTGATTCCCAACCTGGAGGACCCTAACGCTCCAATGCCTCTCTCTTCTGTGGAATCACATCACTTGTCCCCTTTGTCCAACCAATGAGAAAATCCTTCAGAGACTGGTGATAATATGGTGGGGAAGGTAACTGCAATTAGGTCTTGCAGTGGCTTATGTTTCACTGCATTTTCATATAGCCTAGGACATAGTACTCTGTATATTACAGTTATTCCATAGATATTTCTAGATTTATTTATTTGGGATAATAAAAAGGGAAAATTTCTGTGAGACACACACTTGAATCATAAGAGACCTTTTTTAGTTTCTCCTTTCCTTACAAATAGCCCTCATGTAACCTCAGTGTTCTTTCTCTAACTGAAATCTTGGCTACTCCCTGAGCACCCTGCCTCCCTTGCATCTCAAGTATTGGCTTTCTCTCACTTTTGCACAAAGGGCCTAGCTACAAGTGAGGTGCACTCTTTGCTTCTCATGATAGCTTCTTGATTATTCTCCCCATCACTTCCATAAAATTTTCTAGCTTAGAATCTCATCTCATCAGATTACATCACTCCCAAACCCTCATTGTTGATGTAGTCTACTGATACCTGAGTCATTTCCAACTATTGCCGAACAATTTTAGCTCCTGGTTTACTATGACTTTCTAAAACACAACCCCTATCTTAATTTTTGGCTATTTCAGTTCATATAGAGATAGTCCTACCAACACCCTGGCCCTTTCCTGAATTTCTCTCCTCTAATAATCATATCATACTCCCTATTTTAGGTTCTCATTCCCAAGTCATATTCTTCACTTTGTTGTTACCTATAACCTCTTAAAATCTAAAGTTTATGCATCCATCTCCTGGCATGCATCTTTCTATCTTTCTACCTTATTCCTTCCAGTACATCAATTCACTCTAAAACTGCTTAAACCCCACAAGTTCTTGCAAAGCATTAATTCTACTAATTCTTTACATCCTTCACCCATCTGACATCCTCTCTACCCTTCTTACTTAGATTAAATTCTATTGCCAATCATTGGAATTACTCTCTTGCATACATCTTTGACTCCTTTCCCCTCTCCTCACCATCATCTCTCACCACCATCATCTCTCACTATCATCATCTCTCACCATCATCATCTCTCACATGGATTACTGCATTAGTCTCCTAACAGGTTCCCCAGCTTCTGTCTTTCTCTATCTACAGCCTGTTGTCAACACGGTAGTCAAAAGGATCCTTTTAAATGTAAATATGGACCTGTCATTCACCTATTCAATAATGTGGCTTCCATCTCAGAGAAAAACCAAAGTCCAAGCAATGGCTTACAAAGCCAGCCATGAACTGCACCCATTATGTCTGATTTCCCCTCCTATTCTCATCTGCTAACTCAGTCCAGGAAGCTACACTGGGCCCCTCACTTTTCCTCTATCCCACCAGACATGCTCCTACCTCAGAGCCTTTGCACTGACTGTTTCCTCTGCCTAGAATGTTCTTACCCTAGATATACTCTCATGACTTCCTACTTTGCCTTCGAATTTTGCTTAAATCTCAGCTTCTGAATGTGGCTTACTCTCAAATACAATTTAAAACTGCAACCCATCCACCTCAGCCTGGGACTTCCTATCCTTCATATCCTACTCTATTTTTCTTTTTACCACTGTGCTTTTAAATGTCTACTCTACTACACAATTTGTTTATTTATTGTGTTCATTGTTTCTCCCTTGTGTACCACCAGTAGGATTTAGACTCCATGAGGCACAAAGATCTTAATCTGTCTTGTTCTCTTATATATTCCAAGTACCATGAGAGCAATGGCTAGTATATAGTAGATGTACAATAAATATGTTTACATAATTTAAACATAAATACATTTCTATGTGTGACTTGCTGGATTTCAATAGAAGCAGAACCAGACTTGAGTAAAGACTTTCACATTTCTCATTTCCAATTTTTCTACAAGAAGAGCATGCAAAAAAGGAGAACGTTTCTAATTGACTCATATGTTACAGTCTAAAAGTTAATCTCTACATTTGCTTCCCATACAGAAAAAAAAATTCTTAATTGTAGATCCACAGTATATCTATAAAATCACTTTTAGTTTATAGTTATCTGAAATATTATATATTATAAATGAATAGCAGTTACCAAAATCATTACGGTATCAATTAAGCAAAAATACAAAATAAATAAGTTATAAAGGTATTATTTTATCTTAAATACCAACACTTAAGAGCAGCCACACATAATTAAAGAAAGTGAGAAGATGAAAACTTTTATGCTGATTCTGCAGGAAACTTCAAGCCTCTTCTAAAGTTTTAAGAAATGAGGCCTTTGTTATGTCTATATTTTCACTTCAAAGCATGGCTTTCTTCATCCCTGTTACAAGTGGATCACCAGCACTGCTCTGATATGGTTAGATTCTTTTCAACTCATTTAAATGAAATAGAGAGCTAGAAAGGTGTTTCTGATATTACTAGGCAACAGCTAGAAGAGAGACGAAGCAAAAAGGTGTTAAAAAGAAGAAAAGTTACTTGAACTGAAAAGAGCTGTATTGTAAAATAGGAATGAGCTTCTAGTCTCTGCTCAGATATGAGTAAAGAGAGGGAAAAAAATGAATGTCTCCAAGTTTGGTGGGGAATGTGATAGGGTATAAATTGTCTTTAAGATAAGTGGGATGGGCAACTACTATATGACCCAGAATTTTCTCTGTCGGATATGTACCTAAAGGAAATGAAATGAGTACTACATAGAGATATCAGTGCTCCCATATCCATTGCAGCATTATTCATAATAGTCAAGATATGAAAACAAACTAAGCGTCTATCGATGGGTGAATGGATAAAGAAAATGTGGTACAGATACACAGTAGATATTAGAAAGCCTTAAAAATGAAGAAAATTATATCATTTGCAACAACGTGGATGAACCCAGAGAACATTATGCTACATTAAATAAGCCAGAAACACAAAGCAACATAATGTATGATCTCACTTATTTGTGGATCTTTTTTAAAGTCAAATACATAAAAACAAATAGAACAGTGGTTACCAGGGATGGGGTGAGGGGGGTAAACTACATGGAGAGATGTAGGTCAAAGAGTTCAAAGTTGCAGTTATGCAGGATGATTAAATATAGAAAGCTAATGTGTAAGATAAAGACTATAGTTAATAATATTGTATTGTATACTAGAAATTTGCTAAAAGAGTAGAATTTAGGTGTTACCACCAAAAAAAGACAACTATGTGAGGTGATGGCAATGTTTATTTGCTTGACTGTAGTAATCATTTCTTTACTATGTATGTGTATATCCAAACATCATGCAATATACTATACATATACAATATAAATGAATAAATGAATGAATGGAAGAAAGGTTCTAATTTTATTGCTGTCATCTCCACTTTAGCCTTGCTTCTTCCTTCCATTTCCAATGAGATCTTAAATACAGATTATCTGTGACTTCAGAATACAGATATGTTTCTGGAAATTCATATAGAAGATAATTTAATTTAAAAATATAGGAAATGCATGTTTAATTCATTTATATGCATATAGCATTTTCTAGCTTACTGGCAACTTTAATATGAAATTTTAGCATGAAAGTGCTTTCAGGGACTATACACCATATATATTTTAGATAATCTAATTCAAACTACTCATTCTGAGAGCAGGAAAATTAGGACCAGAGAGGATCAATGTCTTCTCTAAGGTTATAGGGATAAACTAGAAAGCAGGTTCCCTCTCTGTCATCCTGCTTTCTTTCCATTAATCCACAAAAATACTATATGCATTTTACAGATAAGCAAAGTGAGGTGTAGACAGTTCATTTGCCCTAAGTTGCACAAATAGTAAGTGATGCAACTCAAGTTCGATGTCCTTTCTGATTCACATACGTGCCAATGAAAAAACATGTCTAAGAAAGCAATAACTGCAAAATCCAAAAATAAGCCTTAATCTACCCTCAAATCATCTATTTATTAAAATTTACAATTCATCATTTTCCTATCAAGCTCTATTAAGCAAAATAAACTCAAACATCTTCATTTTTATACTATAAAGACTCATAGCACAGCTTTAATGTATTTTTTCTTCTCTCGATTTATTAAAACTATTTCAATCTCTCTTAGATGATTTGAAGAGTATAAAATCTAGCCTGGTGATGGTAGTGCTGACTAGATCCTAAATTGTTTTCCATTTTGATGATACTTTTGTTTTGTAAACCAAGCACATGAGATTTGAAAGGTTTTCGGTGTTTTTTGGTTTTTTTGTTTTTGTTTTTGTTTTTGTTTGGTTTTTGGGTTTGTTTTTCTCTTTAAACCGTCCAGTTTCATCACTGCTTTTTGTTGGCAAAGGTAAACAGGGTTGTGAAGCGTGCCCTCTGCTGGTAAGAAGAGGAAAACGGTCATACTTCAAACCAAAGCGATCTTATGAATTTCATGTGGATAGCAGATGTATCTGAAGATCCGAAATATAGTAGCCTACAAATGATTGATTTAAAAATAACTACCATGCTATAATAACATAACTATATATAATATTCACTTAAAATTGGAGAGAAAATAGATTTACAAGACATTGAATAGTAATATTTATACTTGTTTCAGCATTTTGTTTGCTTTACTACTAACTAACGTCTAAGAGAGGCTACAATTGGGAAGAGAAAGGGAAATCATGCTCAGATGGATGGAGCCACCCAGTGTTTTTCCATACTTTACCGAGGAAACTGTCAATAGTTTATCAACTTCAAAATATCAATTGCAAGCACTGACATTATCATTCAAATGGAAGTCACCAAATTCAGTGACCAGTATATCTTCTCCCCAACACATTTTCTATCACAATTCATCAATAAGTCCCCATCAACCCTTTTAATATCTCCTTGCAAGACAAAAAGGGAGACAGATCCCTAACTCATCACAAATGTTCATTACAAGTATGTGCTTCAGACATCTGCAAGTTACTTAAACTAACAACTATAAACTTATTATAATATTTCTTATCTCATAAGACTAGATGGACTATATATTTCTTTTTATGAGGTGTTAAGAAATGAATCTTGCCTGTGAAGTATGTTTGAAGGAAACTCTGGGAAGGGTGATGAAGATGCGTCCTGTGTGATTTGTCACCTAGCCACCTCTCTACCATTCTTCCTGGCCCCCGTGCTCCTTCTGCTCCAGCCACACTGACCCCTTCCTATTCCTGGAGCATGCTGAGCACATTATCTCCCAGGGGCTTTTGCATTTGCTGACCCAACTCCTATGATTGTAATGTTCTTTACACACACAGACACACAGCCTCTTCTTACAGCTCATTGAGGGCTTGGCATAAATATCCCAACATTAAAAAGACCTTCCTTTATTACCCTATATGAAATCACCACATCCCTTTACCCCGATCTTCACAATATTTATTACTTGTTATTATCACAGTGATTTTGTTTAATTTATAATCCATATCTTCCCAGGAGGAAGCAAGCTTTGTGAAGAAGAGACTTAACTTATGTGGTTCACTGTTCTGTTCACAGTAACTGGAAGAGAACCTAGTTCATAGTAGGTCATAAATATTTGATGAATGGATAAGTAAACGAACTTATCAGGAACACTACAAAGATAATTTCTGCTTTGAATGGGAGAGTGATCTAACGACTTCCAGGGCACCATCCTGTAATTTTATAAAGATAGATCATCTTGAAAAAACAGACCCCATCTTCTTTCTTTTGATTGCTAGTCATACACTTTCACAAGTCCTTATAACTTTTTTTTAAAGTTTTACTTTTTTTTAAATTGATACATAACACTACGGGGTACAATGTGATATTTACATACATGTATACACTATATAATAATCAAATCAAGGTAATTAGCAAATCCATCACCTCAAACATTTATCGTTTCTTTGTGGTAAGAGCATTCAAAATTCTCTCTTCTAGTTATTTTAAAATATACAATTCTTTATCGTTACATATAGTCAACCCTACTGTCCAAAAGAACACCAGAACCTATTCCTCCTAATTGGAATTTTGTACCCATTTGCAAACATTTCCCCATTCCTCTAACCTTCCCAGTCTCTGATAACCACTATCCTACTCTCTACTTCTATGAGATCAGCCTTTTAAAATTCCACATATGAGTGAGATCGTGTGGTATGTCTCTTTCTGTGTCCAGCTTATTTCACTTAACATAAGGTCCTCATAACTCTTTACAAAGAAATAAAGTATAAGCAAATCAACTAAATGAATTTGGGAACACCATGAAAAAAGTTTGATTGGATGTTTAAATAATTCATTGCACTACCGTGTAAGGTATTTTTTCTTCTTTGTTACTGTCATTTCCATTTGATCATGTATTTTAAGACAAATAAAATACAGCAACTATAAATAATCTACAAAAATATCACATTACTGGACTTGATTAAGTGGTTAAATATCAAATATTTCACATAGTTTCTATGCTTTCTAAAATTAACATTATAATAGAATAATGTTTTTCAAGAACTGAAAAGGTAAAGCAGTAACAGGAAGAAAACAAAATGTAAATGTGTGAGTATATGCTAGTACTTACTATTTATTATGATACTGCCAAACTCTGTGAAAAGTATCATCACACAACACAACATCTTCTAAATCTAATTCAAAAATGACATACCTAAAATTTATCATAAAGAAATATGATATTCTATTTAAAATATTACTACTGTAACACCCATCTTTGAGATGAACACATTTTAGGTATGCTTGTAATCCCTAAGGAATAAGCAAAATAATGAAATTGGTAACATGTCCAAATATTCCTATCTGGCTTTCTGGCATTGCTGTCTGTCTAGATGCATCAGGATTACACACAAGAAAGATGATTGCAGTTATTTGGCGTTTTGACAAATGCCTGACACTATCCATTTTATTGCCAACATTTTAGGCCCCTTATTGCACATGATGAGAGAACTGACCTTTGAAAGAAAATTGTTGGGTCGAATAGAGAAAAATCAAACGACAGAAATTGATAGAAAGAGGACTGTTGTTGCAATCATACGTGGATCATCTCAGATGACCAACTTTTCTAACTAGTAAATTTTTGTAACTTAATCATGTTTACCAGTGAAAATCTCCTATTACAAACGTACACACATTACACAAGGGAGAATATTTTAGCCCATGTAGTCATTTTTCAGAAGAAAAGCAGAGCAATGAGAACTTCAGTATCCGGTCACACATAGAATAATCATATTAAACACATAATTTCAGGTCTTCATAGCATTTTGCAAAACACACTGCTTAAATTATTTGAAAGTCAATTAAGTAAATTTGGGGGGCATCATAAGGCCAAAGGATGATGCAGGTCCCCTTATTTATAAAATCATCATGTTCTCTTTTACTCATCCTTCTTACATTGGTATCAAGTAACAGCAGAGAAAGCTCCACTTTCTTAGATGTATTCATTTATTCATTTGAAAAGCATTTCTTAATCTACTATGTACCAGGAACCAATAGCTTCTGGGAATTTGAAGATTATACATAATCCCACTCTCTTTAGAGCTGACAGAAGATATAACATGGATGATTTCTGATTTGTGTTTGACATTACCACTGTGAAATGCTCTCAAAGAAAAGTCAAAAGGACACTAGGCATTTAGATACGAGCAATTCAGAAACACTCATTTGGCTTTATCAAATATAAAAAATAGATAATTATGTGAAAGTCTAATATTATTTCAAGTGACTAAGCCATCCAAAGTGAAGCATTACATCATTCCATCCATTTATTACTCACAGAAGGTAATCAGATAATTCTATTCTTTGTTTTGCAGATGATGAAACCAACATTCTGAAAATTTGTGACACATACAAAGTCAAAAAATGAGCAGTTCTTAGATATGAACTGAGGTCCACTAGCTCCTAGTCCATGTTCATTCCCATGAGAATAATTATCCAACCATATAGAATAAACTCATCTTCCTTCCCTTTCCGTCTTCAGACACTGATAGGAATGCCTTGGTGACAAAGTACTGTATGTTTAAATAATTCAACATTCTTTGAAAACTGCCCCCAAATAGCTACTCCAGTGCCAAAAAAGAATAAAGGAGACTGGCCAGCTGAGGTAGTCTCATAACATACTTAAATGTGCCTAAGAAACACACCATTCTCCATTAGTTTTTACATTTTTGTTTTTTGTTTACTTTTGCAACATTCAAAATACCTATATAAAACCATTAATTTGAAACTATAGTATAAGGTAGCCAGTGGCTTGTATAAAATAGACCAGAGTTAAATCCCCTGCAACTGCACTGAGCTCTTCTGTAAACTTCAGTTTGCCTCATCTGTAATACAGAGCTAAAGCTGACTTCACATTTGTAAAATACTTGCTTGACCTCTCAGCACACAAACGCTAAGTAAATCATAAGCACTAATAGGAATTCTATGAGAATGGCTCCCTAATAGTGCTTATACGCTACTGACAATTGTTTGTACTTGATTTTCAAGTGTTCTTAAATCATTTCATAGTGCATGCTGAACATTACCGCTAGAATCTGTAGAAATCTGTAATTTCTAAGGCTTCATATTTTTGGTCACTTTTAGTGGAGATTAAATAAAAGTGATTTAGTGGTGATAAGAAGAACTCCAACTCACCTCATATACACTGGTGCATTGAGAAACATCAATAAATGTTAATTATCTGACTGTCACATTATTAAAACTTTGATAAGTCTGTTCTTCTCATAAAGCAAATATAAAAAATAAAACATTTTGTCTGTAACAAAACTCTTATTTTTATCACTTCTATTTTCCTTTAGGTGATGTGCCCTATTGAAGGCAACGGGAGACACGTACATCATCTATCTCATATTTCAACATTTTTCAAAAATAAAAACAGACTGTTGATTTGTTTTAACCTCCACAGATGCTTTGTGAAGGTACAAAGGTACGTATGGTCAGGATGAGACATTTCCTATTTTTATAAGCACCTTCAAACTTCCATTGCTTACATTCGTATTGAATTTTCTCAAAGCACAAAAGTAAAAAAGTCTCTACAGGAATAAAACTGTATCCAAACTATTCCATCTCAGACTTTGTCTTATTCCTGAAAGTACTCTACAGAAGCAAATATTTGAAAACGTAATGGGAAATAATCCAATCTGAAACACAGGACCCAAAATTTAACCTTATCAATAAAGAAGAAAATCAGTATTTTGGTACTATGATAGTACTAAATATTCCACAAATAACACACTCAGAAGAGAAAAAATAAAACTCTATATTCCTGATTATTGCAGGGTTTAAAAAAATCACTTAAATCTAAATACTGGAGGGAAATGTAGTTTGCAGAAAATCATGGAAGCACAGTCACGCTGCGGACAAAATTGCCCTGAAATTTGCCCAGTTCAGAGCCTCAATGCATACTTACTTTTCTCCTTATTAAAATGCTGGAAATTAATTTCTTGCCCAAGAGGAATTCATAGTCCCATGTTTAAAGCACAAAGATTACAAGGGAAACATTTAGATTGTCTACAGATGCTATCACGTGAATTTAGCCTATTATTATTGAACATTTGCAGTTTATGGACAAAAAAATAGTAAATCAGTGAGTTCAGCAGGATAGGCTGCTTAAGAAGGATTAGACTATCAGACTATAAATGAGATAGAATTTTACTACATGGAAATCAGTGAGATAAATTTAAGCTTTGTAGCTTACAAATTTGTGGTATTTACTGCAAGGGCAGCACAATAGAAATCAATGCCTGCCACTACCCACTCATAAATCTCTAATCATAGCATGTAACAGGTTTGAACTAATGCAGGATCAAGTAGAACACAATTTTCCTGGTTAACATATTATAAAAGTAGGTGTGTTCATAAACATACAAGAAAAAGGAAAGAAGCCTTCCTACTGCTAATGGGTGCCATTTGAGACTTAAGTTAATAGTGAGTCTAAAGTTCCAATAGCTAATCCTTCAGGCAAATACTGCACCCAGATATTAAATACTACACACATCATCATCACACAGCATGGTGGCTCTGTTGGAGTTACTCTATTAGAAAAATCACCCTTATTACTAGTCTAATACCACAGTGTGAGTAATGAACTGCACTGTAAGTTGTATAGAATCATTTAATGAACTGCAATAATATGAAATTTCCTTTTGGTCTGTTTAATAACTTATCTTATTCACTCAACTACTCAGGCTTCAAATCTTGACCATCTAATATTAGACACCGGGAGATTCACTGTGTAAATATAACCAATTAGTTGTAAGTTAGTTGATAATTTAAGGTCACCTTCAAATATAGCACAATCAAAAGCCAAAATACTATTTCACTTTTACAACAATTGGTATAATGGCAACAGGTTCTATCTTACAAAGTCTACGTAATAGGCCTCATCAATATATGCAGAAGGAAAATTAACTATCTCGGACCCACTTTGCAGGAATAGTGCCAGGGCCATGCGAGATGCTTCTTAAATACTTCATATCTGACTATTGACTGATATCTTAGTGAACTACTGTGGAATGCATTTAACAAAAATCTTTAAAATATATATTGTTCCACTGGGCCATATAAACACACATCAAAACATCCTACTGACAGCAAAAACCTTAATTTTATAATTCAGGCAATAAAATACAAAGATTATAAAGCTACATTCTCAAGAATACAGGGTAAATTTAACACATTAGTGGACCAACTTTGACAGCAAGATACCAACATTTACAACCCAAGATAGTATATTAACCAGTGTTGCTGTGTAATTTATTTTGTGTTTGTGAGCTGAAAACAATTCAAAATGATGTTCAGGCTGGGCGCAGTGGCTCATGCCTGTAATCCCACGCTTTGGGAGGCCAAGGTGGGCGGATCACTTGAGCCCAGAAATTCAAGATCAGCCTGGGCAACATGGCTAAATCCCATCTCTACAAAAAAAAAAAAAATACAAAATTAGCTGGGCATATTGGTGCATGCCTGTAGTTCCAGTTAGTCAGGAGGCTGAGGCAGGAGAATTGCTTAAACTTGGAAGGCAGAGGCTGCGGTGAGCAGAGATGGCACCACTGCACTCCAGCCTGGGTGACAGGGCCAGACTCTGTCTCAACAAAATAAAAAATAAAAATAAAATAAAATCATGTTCAGTTGTCAGTACTTTTCATCTTGGCTGCCATACATAGGCCATAAAGCAACTTAAAGTCAGATTCCACTAGCATTTATTAAACAGAACTATTAAATATCAAGTATTGTGCTAGACTTTTCCACATAAATTGATAATTCTCATGATAAACCAGATTTGGAAACCACCCTGCCCAATGGTGGGCCACATCTCCACAATGTTATGCCCAATAGCTTCAATGATAGGACAGACAACCTCCTAAAAATAAAAAGTCCATCCATTTCATCACAAAGAGCTCTATCAGCAAATTCTGCTATAATTAACCAAAATCTGTTTTCTAAAAAGGTCTATCCTAGCACCTCTTCTAGTATTACAAATGAGCCCTCTTCTCTCCTATACAAGAAGACAGCTATTCACATACATGAAAAGTTACCATGTCTCCAACTTGCTGCAATTTAAACTTGTCTGCCCCATCCTTGATCTTTCTGGTAGCATTCCGTCTTTTTCCTTCTTATAATTTACGACTGATATATCATGTTTTTGTTCACTTTTTATAGCTTGTGTTCTCTGCTAAACAAGGGATCTCTGAGTCCGAGGATCATATCTATTTTGTGAACCATTGCACAGCTAGAATCTAAAACATAACAGGTACTCAATAAATATTTGATGAATAAATTAAAGAATAAATGATTTTGATGCATAAGCTCATAATCTTTGGTTTGTATCACCACACTCATTTTTAGAGATAGAGTCACAGGAGAAGAGTAAGAGTTCCTCAATTAGCTGATCTCCTACATAGTAGGAAATCTCAGTAAATGGTTTTAAAGTAGATTTTTTAACGATAAAGATCAGCAGCATTTATTTATTCTGTAAATACACATATTGATTTTCTACAAAGTGCAAACAATGTACCAGACACTGATGATATAGTGGTGAGCAGAATAGATATAGTTCTTGCCCTCATGATGTGATAATGAAATTTAAGAGGTTACTATATAGAGAAGCAAAGTACACTATTTATTGCAAGAGAATTGCATTAAGTTCACATCCTTACATAGATCCGGCAGTGAGACATCAATTAACTATCTTGTAATCAGATAATAACCACAGCAAGGAAAAAGAGAAGATGGCAGGCCTCAATTTAAACAAGTAAATCATGGAGTCATAAAGCTGAGACATGAGTGGTCCAATTCATAAATGCAGAAAGTAGAATGGTGGTTGCCAGGGTTGAAGGGATAGGAGAATGGGGATTTGTATTTAATGGGTATAGAATTCTATTTTGGGAAGACGAAAAAAGTTTTGGAGATGGATGGTGGTAATGGTTGCACAACATTAATAGATGTAATGCCACCAAATTGTACACTTTAAAATAGTTACAATGGTAAATTTTATATTGTGTATATTTTAACACCACAAAGAAAACTACAAAAAGAACTGTGTCACACATGGCAGTTACATTTCAAACAATGTAGTAGTCATTTACCATGCATATGTACAGAACTCAGGGTCCTGAGTTTGTTTTTGAGTTCCACGTGCACAAATAAGGAGAAACACTACCAACAGCAGGAACTTAAGTGAAGGAAGACGACCACATTTGACAAATGATTTATCATTATGTGACCAGTGAGAAACCTCAAGGATGCCGACAGCTCATTTTTTACTTAAATTCCCTTTCAGGAAAGCTCTCTAGGACTGTGAGACTCGGTGATTATTTTTTAATTCTCTCACCTCCAAAACACAAAGAAATCTTTACCCCTCAAGTGAAAAAGCTTAACTTTGCAAAAATCCTAGGGACACAGCTACCAGAAATGACTCAAGGATGAAGTCGGGAAATACTGGGAAAGCTAATTGGAAAATGTTAACTCTGTCTTAACACTCCAACTGCCCTCAGACCCTTCTTCCCACAGGTGCCAGGGAAATCATATTTAAAATCAAGATGCAAGTGGCATATGACTGAGGAGAAAACCTCCATTCCTAATATAAAATGTAAGGCATACTGCAACAACATCCCTCTGAGCCCTTCTCATAATCGACCATCCTACCAATCATTCATACGGATAGCAAAACCAGAACAGTGTCACCGCCAAGCCAGTCAAACTGTCAACAACATTTATTATTGTGTGTACAGGGTACCAGTAAGTGATACAAAAGAAAAAGTCTCATCCTTTGCCCTTCAGGAGCTCATAATAGGAAGAATAATTATTTCTGCCATACATGTAGGGCAGGGGAGTTGGAATGCAATGAAGAAAAGAGCATGAGCTCTAGAGTGAGACAGATCAGTGATCTAATACCAACTCTATAACTTTTTAGCTGTATGACCTTAATGATAATACATAGCTAAATTACTGAGGGCTTACCACGCACCACAAAGTTTGGTCCATAATCCATCCCAGCTAATCTTCACAAACCCTATAAAGTAAATACTATTATTGTTTCATACATAAACTCAAGCTATTTAATTTCCCTGAGCCTCAGTTTCCTTGAGGGGATGGAGGATTAATAGCAACTTTTTATCATTGTTTTGAAAGTTACATGAGCTAATGTGTAAAAAAAAATAGCTTAAGATACTGTAGACTCTCAGTATATGAATACTGATACCAGGATTTCATTAAATGTCTATAAAATGCACATATTTAGAAAAATTACTCTAAGAAAGCATTTTAGATATCAGTATTTTGTTATAAATAGTCTGAACTATTTGTAAATGCAATTTAATTCAGCAAGTATATATATTCTTGCTATACACAAGATACTGTGCCAGTTACTGCAATATGCACGACAATATATGACACAATTTCGGTCATTAAGGAGTTAGTAATCCAGGAAATTAATAGCAGAATAAATTCTATCTTAAAATTAACTCAACTAACCAAGGCCTAAGAGTTGGGGATGTGGTGAAATATTTTTATTCTGGAGTGTATTTTGTTATATTCTCCATCACTGTTTTGAACCATAACTGCAAGATGACTTTTTCCCTGAAAAATGTAACTTTCTACAAGTTAAATACCAGGTTATTTCACTAAAGTATGGTTCCTCTTGTTTTTCATATTAATATAGCATATATTTTTATAAACACCTGTACCAAGTGAGCACTTGCTGATTTTCAATCATCAGCATGCAATTCATTCAATAAAAGAAAACAAGCAGCCAATATTCAGGCATTCTGTTTATAATGACAACCTAAACTGCCATTCAAGTCTACTGCTGTCTGTTATAATTATCAGAATGAATGGAAATAAATGATCAATAATGGGAAAGCTTCTTATTCATCTCCCATGGCAATGTGCTTTCAATTCCTAGTGAGATTTCCCAAGATATTTATGGAGAAATCTTCCCAGAACATTGATCACAATTGAAGATGTTATAGTTTGGGAGAATGCAGGGAATTTCCCCATGGAAATGGGGAAAGATATGATATAAGGTACCGGGCATTCCTGCAGTAAACAAGTACTGAGCATTTATAAAATATTTGACAGAATTGATAACATAGATACTGTAATTAGTGTGCATTATAAAATGTTTCCCATCCCTCCAGGTAAACTCCATCAAACTACAGTTTTAAAAGCAGTTAACATACTGGAGTAACAATCATTAGTCAAAACCCATTACATTTCATTGTGAAATCCCCAGTGTTATCATTCTCTTTCATCCTTCCAGGAAAGAATAGCAATCCATGTATATGATTAAATGATATCACCATTTATTCACACAAAATCAAGCAAAGGCTTAAAGACGGTATTTAATATATTAGAAATGTCCACTCAACTAAGCTTAAAGTTAAGTTTTAAAAAAAATTCATGTTTTACACCACAAATGATGCTTCTGGTTCTTAAGTTTCCAATTTAATTATTTTCAATTTCTTAACATATTTGTATTCAATTTTAGTTTTATTCCTTTTAATGCTCAACGTTCAGACTACCTCACTATAAATATTGAAAGACAATCTCATCATTGTAGATTAAACTGATTCCAAATCATCTCAACAGGATATTGAGAACTTACCTTTAACCGAAAATGTTTCATTCTATTAAGTTGATACTAAATGACTACAAATGCCAAGTTCTATACCGGCACTAAACATATAAAAATGACTTCAGAACATAGTAAGAAGGAGAAACACAAGAAAGACAAGAATTAAAATACAACATGAAAAGTGCCACACTAGTATTATTATACCAAAGCCCCACAGAAACACAGAGGGAATATGCCCTCATTACATCCCCCTTCCTTTCATTTCTACCTGGAAGAAAGGAGACCCTACATTTCCAAAGGAGGTAGTTTTAGGCTTAATATTAGGGGACAAATAATAGCTCACTAAGAAAACTTAAAAAGAATGAAAGAACATTCCAAGTAAAGAAAAATGTAAGACACAAAGCCCAAAGGTAGAAATGGGCATGGTGTTTTCAGAGAATGTCAATTAGTTGTGTCAATGAGTTGCAGCACAGATAACACTGGGATATGGACAGGGAGTCAGATGAAAAGGGTGAAGGTGAAAATTAACTACCTACAAACCAAACTGTAAAGACTATTCTATTTCATGCTAAGGAGTTTATACTACAGGCAAGAGCTGCTCATTTACATTTTCTTTGTGTTTGAAAATGATTTCAGTGAAAACAACCCTTAACTCACTTCTCATTCACTGAAATGTACTGATTGAGCACCATTTCTCTGACAGGATTGGCAAATATCACAATGGCCAAAATTTTTCTGCAGCCTGGTTTTATATGGCCCACAAACTGAAAATAGTTTTTACATTTTTAAATGAATGAAGACAATCAAAGTAAGAATAATATTTCATGACACGTGTTTATACAAAATTTAAATTTTAGTGCCCCTAAATAAAGTTTTATTTGAACACAGTTATATTCACTCCTTTGCATATTGTCCATGGCTGCTTTTGTGATATGGTAGCAGAGATAAGTAGTTGCAATAGAGACAATATGGCCTGCAAATCCTAAAACACTGACTAAAACAGAAAAAGGCTGCTGATTTCTGTGCTAGATACTGGGAAAACAAAAGGTCTAATTATGGAGATGAACAGAGAAGCAGATCAATACAATTCAATATGATAAGTAATGTGGTACAAATAATCTCATAATATCAGATTAACAGATGCTTGGGACACACAGCCCAAATGGTGGGAAAGGACTCTGAATAAGGAAAGGCTTCTTGTGTTTAATTTATTATTATTATTATTATTATTATTATTATTATTATTATTTATTTCCATAGGTTTTGGGGGAACAGATGGTATTTGGTTACATGAATAAGTTGTTTAGTGGCAATTTGTGAGATTTTGGTGCACCCATCACCCGAGCAGTATACACTGTACCCAATTTGTAGTCTTTTATCCCTCACCCCCTCCCACCCTTTCGCTCAAGTCCCCAAAGTCCACTGTACTATTCTTTTTTTTTGTTTTGTTTTGTTTTTTTTTTTTTTGTCTTTCTGCAATATTTTATTAAAGGTCTTTACAGAGCAACATTGAGACTCCAGAATACAGCTGCCAAGGAGACCCTGTTATGCTGTGGGGACTGGCTGGGGCATGGCAGGTGGTTCTGGCTTCTCACCCGTCTGTTCTGAGATGGGGTGGTGGGCAGTATCTCATCTTTGGGTTCCATGATGCTCATGTGGTCAGGCAGGGGCTTCTTAGGGCCAATCTTACCAATTGGGTCCCACAGCAGCATGATCTTCACCTTGATGCCCAGCACACCCTATCAGAGCAACACATGGCGCACGGCAGTATCAATGTAGTAGTTAACAGGGTCTCCGCTGTGGATCATCAGGCCACCCACAAACTTCATGGATTTAGTCCTCTGTCCTCGGAGTTTCCCAGACACCACCAACTCGCAGCCTTTAGCCCCCCTCTCCATGATGAACCGCAACACACCATAGCCAGGCCCTCCTCACAGCAAGCCCTCCTAGGAACTTGTAACACAGAGACTCTGCCTAGGCGATGTCACAGACCTCTAGTGGCCACCTTGTCAGCATAAAGCTCTACACTGCCCTCTGGAAAGTCAAATGTCTTCTGAACTACAGCAGTCAGTTCCCGAATCCACCGGCCCTTCTCACCAAGAACATTCTGTGTTCTAGTGGCTAAGATAATCATTTCTGTCCTGGTTGGTGTAAAGGAAAGGCTTCTAAAACTGGATTAGATAAAATGTAGAGACCAAGCAATGAAGAGCCTTACATGTCCTGCTAAAGACTTCAATTTCATACTGAAGGCAATGGCAAGCCTTTGATAGGTTTTAAGGTTTACGACATGATCAGTTTTATATTTTAAAATGGTGATCCTAGAAGAAATTTATATAATTATACTTAATGCCATTTTCTTCCATAGCAAACACAACACTGGGATGTCAGGATTATTTCCTCTAAGAAGAATTAATGAACATTCCGATCAGGCAATCATTCTTATTCACTTTTTCTCTCTTAATAAAATAATAACAACAACAATAATAGCTAGTACTTTTTGAGTGTTACCATGTGCCAGGCACTTGCTAAGTGCTACAGTGTATTAATTCTTTCAATCCTCACTCATATAATCTGAGCAAGTAATTCCTGTCAAACTGGGTACATAAAATAATGTAATTAGATTTAACCCTTTTCTGGATGAAAGCATTTCTAGTGCTCAAATCACATATTCTTATCTGCTCTTAGGCAAATGTACTGAACAGTTGAAGCATTAACTTTAGCTCCCTTTATCAAGCAAAACAGGTAGTTATGTAATCACTCGTTTATCCACTCCAATTGCTGACTGTCTGTCATGTGCCAGTAACTGTGCTGGGAAGATATGAGTGTATACCAGCAAGTAGTTCTCATTCCCAGGGGTTCCTATGGCTGAATGAGGGAGGAACCATATCACCAATCTCAGACCTGAACCACAGTCATTGTTTATCCCCCTCCGCCCAGGATTATACTGTTGGATACATCTAATATTTGAAATTCTTATTAAAATATCTACCTTCTAAGCAGTCTTGTGAGTTGATGTTCTGGTAAGAGAGAGAAAAAGACAGTGAGAGACAAAGAGAATCAATGAGCATCAGCGATGAAAATGAAGTCAAGAAAAGACAGAAATCACTGGTTCCTAGAGAGCCAAGGATTGGTATTTCGGCCTATTTTCCAATAGCAAATTGAATGAAATAACAATGGATTGTTACCTGGAGTAACTAGGTTGGAAGTGAAGGAAAAGGGGCTTAATGAGGGGAGGGTGAACAGCTAATGTTTGGACAAGAGGGGAACCTCCCTCTATGATATGTGGCATTTGCCTTGATTTATGCTATAAAAGGTGCAGGAAATTTTTTATACATCTAAATATTTTTTGTGTTAGATAACCTTTCTTTTGAGTTCAGATCTGAATTTAATAACCATATATATATCTAGGATAGAGGATATACTATGCTTTACAGGTTGAATAACTTTGTTGGAAAATTAGATAAAATCAGATGAAACAAAGAATTTGCCATAAGTCAAACTAAGACTTATGAACCATGAGCTTAAAATCAAGATTTTGTAACTAAAAAGATGCTGAAGTGTATCTGGAATTTCCTCTAAATTTCCAACAGCAGCTACATACCTCTGAGCTTCACCAGAAATCAACACAGAGAGAGAATGATGGCATTTTGTAGTTCTGTACTCTTTCAATTCACCTGAGATGGATAGCTTCACTACTACATCTACTCTTTACAGTCTGAACTGGACCTGCTGCCAAATGGAAGGAGAAAAATTAGGTACAGAAAAAAACACAAATCTCCCAAAAAACTTTCCACATATAATTTTCTCTCATTAAATGTTTTTCTTCTGCACATTATCTTTATCCTCAGTTATGTTATTAGAAGACTTATAAGAGAGTTAAACAGGCATTTGTTAAGATTGTGAAAAGTCAAAAGTTTAGATAACTTTGAAAGATTCTTTTTGTGTCTGATTTAATTGCAAGTTTTTCAATATTGGAATCAGTGCTACTGCTTGAAAACACTCTTTGTTCCTATTTCTCTTGCATGCTTCCCATTTAGAGACATTTTCTACTTCATGCAGATCCCTTTCCCCTCTCATCCCAACAAAATCTGGTATAATCATCTTTGTCGCTACCAGGAAAGTCAGTAAACAGCTCCATGATCTCAGCATTCATTCTCTTTCATTTTCTGTGTATTCTTGATATATGCTATTGGAAATAGAGTTCCCCAAAATCCACAGCATAAGTAACCTGACTGTAGCATATTAATAAAAAATGAACTCTCATGCAAAGTCAGATGAATAGTTGCCTGGATAGAGATACAGGTCCCATTGTGCATACCTTCTTCTAAAATGATTTAGTGATAATGTCCAAAATGCCTATTGGTTAGTTAGAGCACAATCTCTGCAAATTAGTTTTGCATTGCAGCTAGACAAAGTTAATGTCCCATATGAGAAACCGTTTTGGATCTCAAACTACTGAGAATCCTAGAATGAAACTTAGAAAACACCAATTTGGACATTGGCCTTGGGAAAGAAATTATGACTAAGTCTTCAAAAACAATTGAAACAAACAAAAAAAACATTGACAAGTTGGTGCTAATTAAACCAAAGAGCTTCTGCATGGCAAAAGAAACCATCAACAGAGTAAACAACCTTCATAATAGGAGAAAATATATGCAAACTATACGTCCAACAAAGATCTAATATCCAGAATCTATAAGAAACTCAAACAATTGAACTAGCAAAAACCAAATAACCCCATTTAAAAAAATGAGCAAAAGACATGGACAGACACTTCTCAAAAGAAGACATTCAAGCAACAACAAATATATGAAAAACGCTCAACATCACCAACCATCAGAGAAATGTAAATCAAAACCACAGTGAGACACCATCTCACACCAGTCAGAATGACTATTAGAAAGTCAAGAAAAAGAACGCTGGCAAGGCTGCAGAGAAAAGGGAACACTCATACACTACTGGTGGGTAAATTAATTCAGCCATTGTGGAAAGTAGTTTGATTTCTCAAAGAACTTAAAACAGAACTACCATTCAACCCAGCAATCCTATTTGTCTGTATATATCCAAAAGAAAATAAATCGTTCCACCAAAAAGACACATATACTCATATGTTCATCACAGCCCTATTCACAATAGCAAAGACATGTTGCCTATCAATAATGGATTGACTAAGGAAGCTGTAGTACATATACACCGTGGAATACTATGCAGCCATTAAAAAATGAAATCATGTCCTTTGCAGCAACATGGGTGCAGCTGTAGGCCAATATCCTAAGCAAATTAACACAGGTAAACATTGTTATAATAAGTGGAAGGTAAACATTGGGTGTTCACGGACATAAAGACGGCAACAATAGAAACTATGTACTACTAGAGGAGGGAGGGAGAGAGGGAAACAAGGGTTGAAAAACTAACTGTTGGGTACTAAGCTCAGTACCCAACAGTTATATTTTTAGTAGGCTTCTTTTTGCCCTTGGAACTTAAATTATTAACGATTCTCATTGATTGGGTTCCGGCATGTGCTGAAATATATATGGTATAAAAAATGAACAAGGTTGGCTGTTTGCCATGTTAATGTGTATTATCAGTTAATTTAGAGTCTTGACTACTTCTTTATTCTGGGTTTTAGCTCCCACTTGTAAGTGAAAACATGCATTATTTGGTTTTCTGTTCCTGTGTTAATTTGCTTAGGATATTGGCCTACAGCTGCACCCATGTTGCTGCAAAGGACATGATTTCATTTTTTAATGGCTGCATAGTATTCCATGGTGTATATGCACTACAGTTTCCTTAGTCAATCCACCATTGGTAGGCAACGTGTCTTTGCTATTGTGAATAGGGCTGTGATGAGCATATGAGTATATGTGTCTTTTTGGTGGAACGATTTATTTTCTTTTTGATATATACAGAGAAATAGGATTGCTGGGTTGAATGGTAGTTCTGTTTTAAGTTCTTTGAGAAATCAAACTACTGATCTTGTAATTTGATCTTGTACTCATCTCTTGTCACTAGAACAAGAAGATCTGGGTGATGGGATCAATCATACCGCAAACCTTAGCATCACGCAATCTACCCAGGTAACAAAACTGCACATGTACCCCCAAATCAAAACTAAATGCTGAAATTTTAAAAATTAAAAAATAAGTGAAACCCTGTCTCTACTAAAAAATACAATAAACTAGCCAGGCGAGGTGGCGGGCGCCTGTAGTCCCAGCTACTTGGGAGGCTGAGGCAGGAGAATGGCTTAAACCCGGGAGGCGGAGCTTGCAGTGAGCTGAGATCCGGCCACTGCACCCCAGCCTGGGCGACAGAGCAAGACTCCGTCTCAAAAAAAAAGAAAAAAATAAATAAATAAATAAGCAAATAAATAAATGAAACACTTTTTAAAAGAGAAAAATATCTGATTTCTAATAAAAAGCTAATCTTTGACAGCCTTCTCTCAGTATTAAATAGATTTTTAAAATATCATGGACTGTTTGTACTTAAATGAAACAGTTTCTGCATGAAATCTATCATTCGTATTTAAGCAGAGTGGGTAAAATTTAGCCAGAACATTGGATGGCTATTGTTTTACAATTGCTATTGTAAAAATAATAAAATCTGTTTTAACTTGCTTTGTATAACACTTAGTAGAGAATAAGCCTTGCATTTTAAAGGCACTTAATAACGAAAAAAATGTTTTATAAGAAAAATTAGAACAATTTTTTGTATTCTAGCACTGATTTTTGCAAATTGCTTGCTCCATCTTAATTACAATGCATACTAGAGTTTTTACCTAAGGAAAAAAATATATTAATAAAAATATTGAGCATCTACCATATGTACTACAGAGGAACACAAAATAAAGAAGTAGTCAAGACTAAATTAACTGGTAATACACATTAACATGGCAAACAATCAACCTCGTTCATTTTTTATACCATATATATTTCAGTACATGCAGGAACCCAATCAATGAGGATCATTAATAATTTAAATTGCAAGGGTTAAAAGAAGCCTACTAAAAATATAATTGGAAGAGCTTTCACATCATCCTGTTTAGGTGAACATAAACATTAACCATGAAAAGGATTAATTAAAATGAGTTTATTGTCTTTCTCTAACCCTCTGATACACTAATGTTGAAATGGAATGGTTGCTAAGGTGTTCCACTGGTGTGGTTTCCACTCCTCGCTTGTTTCAGAGGTTTACCTGAATAGATACCCAGTCAAAGAAGTCACATAAAGAAGATAGAGAGAAAAACATAAGTTCCTTTGAGGTGTGCCCTTAAAGCGCCCTGCCTGGCTTCCCCACAAGATGCAACAGGGCAAACCCAGGATGGATTTGCTTCCTTCTTGCTGATACAGACTTCTAAACTTTCAGGTTCTTGGCAAAGCCTGGAAACATCTCTTGTCACTAGAATAAGATCTGCTTCTTGGTCTGATTCTTTTTCCAGCTCCAGCTTAACTTGACCTTTCATGATGTACACTTCCTTGTTTGTCTCACAAACAGCTCTGATTCCTCTATCAGCTGGCAGACAGTGCTCATTCTGTCCAGCTTTGTTTTGGTTTGCAGAGGCTGGGAGACAGTCTATGTTTTGAATTTGCTGAATAATGCTATTATTTGGTGTATTCTCTGTAATCTTCTATTTTTAGCAAAGGTTTCCATTTCTAAAAATACTCAAAATTATGATAAATATTTTGGGGATTTGGAGCTTAAACAAAATGACTTCAACAAAGGAAAGCATTTAGAATTATAAATTTGCATTTAAACATTTGACCATGCTGGTATCACTTATGTGGCAATATCAAACAGCATGAGATAAATCAGAACACAGCTTGAAATTATAGGCCTAACTTATTTGATTTCATAATAATTGTAGGGTCTTTCCTTTAAAAATCAATAGCTCGAAGATGTATTTTTTCCCAGGGAATTCTCTTCTCTTTCTGAATAAGGACTTTCCCATGGTTCACAGAATGGCGTATATACAAGCACTGTTTCTACAATAATTATTCCTAATTTTTAAATTTAGCTAAATAACATTGGCTATGTATTTATAAGTATAAAATCAGACAAAGTCATTGAACTGAAAGCAAACTAGTTCAAAATATGTAAATGAAAATGTTCTAGGCTGGACCAAGGATTTGCATAGAAGTTACTATTTTGAACTGCACTTCTGTGATTGCAAGATAAAGAATTAACATGCAGCATAGAGCCCTTTGGCATAGCCCTGGAAAAAGGAAAGGAACTAAGAACATAATATTCACAATCAAACAAATTAATAAACTGGAGTGTTGATCATGGGAAAGTGGAGTTGTGGTAAGAAAAGCTACTAAAGAAGATGAAATTGTTCTTAAAAGAAATCATAAAATTTAAAAATTTCTAAGAAGGTGAAATTTGTTGCAACAAACAAAGCAAAAACCATTCCTAGTTTTTTGTGTGCTAATGTTGTGATTGATAATATTTATATTTGTGTAGCACCCTTCACATTAGAATCCCAAAAGTCTAATGATTTTTTTTCTTGCACAGAACATCAATGTTGTCCTACTATACACAGAGTAAGTTGTACCCCCTTCCTTCAGCAGAACCCCTTTTGCCATATGCCAGCCTCTGTTGAAAGTGTATTTTTTTATTCTAAATCTTCAGTGCCAGCAGATTATATTTCCCTTTTAGAGATGAGAAACTAAAGTACACAGGGATTCATTAATTTGCCCAGTTTTTCTTGGGTGGAAAATAGTAAAGCAGAGACTTTATCCAGGTATCCACCTGTAAAATTCACTAGTTTAATTGCCATGTTTTGCTGCTTCTGCTCTACCGAATCCTTCAGGGAACCACAAGATTAGCTCCAGATTTCTAAGATACAGTCGGCTAATCCCCTGGCTCCATGTTTCCAATTCAGCCTTCGTTTTCTATGTTGAAGGACTTTGAATCTCCAGTCTAGGTCTTGGCTTCCTAACTCATCTGCTATAGAGGTAAGCTCCAGTGTCAGACTGGTTGAGTTCAATTTTCACGGGGCCATATTATGGTTAGAGGAAGACAATGTCTCTTGTGTTTTTGTTAGAGAAAATTCTCAAAATAGCTCTCTAATAACCTAGTACTATATCAAGTTCTCAAAGAATCTATCCAAAGGCAAGTGTGAAAATTTGTTTTCTATGGATTTAGTCTGGCCCTCTCCTGTGGTAAGCTGAGCTAGGATCAACGACCTGGTCTATCTAGACTAGTACCTAGACTCAAGAACTAGCTACACCCGTGACAGAAAGACAGTTCTTGGCTCCTTCACAGTGAGTCCCCACTTCCTCCTCTCATCTTTATCCTTTGCACTTCTCTCTGTCTGCAGGAGAGGGAAGCCAGTAAGCCTTGGAGAAAGAACTCTTTTCTCTAAGGCTCAAAGCAGAGAAATGTATGAAATAATTCTCAGCTCTCAGCTATTGAATGCTTACTACGTGGCTGATTCTAGAGTTGTGCATGGTCAAACATATCAACACAGCATAAAAGAAAAGCATTGTGAGAGTCACCAGAAGCCATCTTAGCTTATAAGTAAGTTCACATAAATTGTACAAACTCGAATAACTATCCTAAGTTTCCTCTAAACTATTGCTTTAATCATAGCAGAAGGCTCTCGAAGCTTCTGACAGCCAGCAGTTGCAGAGTCGAATGCAGTCTGACTGGCCACCTGTTGCGAGGTAGAAGCCAAGAATAAATGTGAGTAAAATCAACTTTATTAGTCAGAAAAAGAGACATCTGCCATAACAGCCAGTACAACCACCCCAAAGGACAAACTATAGTCCAAACTACTTCCCAGTTCCTGTTTGCTTCTCTTCAACCCTCCTTCACATCTAATATAGGAATCTCTGCCATTTATTATCTGTATGCTACCACAGCATCATTATTTTCACTTTTTAAAGTATAGGCTAAAACACATGGATTTAATATGCAACTAATAGATATGCATTAGAAAATTTTTGAAGAGATTTTTAACTGAATAATATGTTAAATACTGAAAATGGAAAATGTTCTCACCATATTTAATTTTTTAATTAAAAATTAATTAGGTGACATTTTAACTTTCACTAACTGGTTTTAAATAATCCTTTTGTTTTGATTCTAAATGAAATCATGCAAGCTATCTCAAAGCATTCACTTAGGATTTATAATCTGTAAGGGAAGCTCCTACTGGAAGCAAGGTTTTTCTTGATGGAAAGAAGAAAACCATTAATTGTGAAAGACCTAGTATGTGTCTGATGTGCACAGGTTTACCTACATGTTATCTTTTTAACACTAATATTATGTTTGTTATGGAGGTATTATCAGAACCATTTTATTGATAAGAAAATTATGTTTCTGAAAAGTTAACAAACTCATCTAAGGTCCCATAGCTAATAATTAGCAGGTTGTCTGCTTGCAGAACTGCCAACCCTAGTAAACAGCACAGTATATAGTTTCCATGTCCCATGCCCGAGGAACTTAAACTCATGTGATAAGATGGCCAAGTATCAGAAAATATGGCAGAACATCCCATAAAGACATTATATACAATTAATTTTTTTAAAAAGCTTGGATTATAAAGGCAAAGGAAAGTGCAATCACCCTGTACTTCTATATCACCATCACCTCATTAGTTAAGCACAGGTCAGGGTCTCCCTAGAAGAACAATGAACCCAGGTGAGGAGAGTTGACTCCAGCCCTCATGATCATGCCAACATGGAAGAACCACATTAAATGTCTGTCTGTCTCTCTCTCTTTCCCTCTCTCTCTCTCTCTTTCACACGCAGACACACACACACACACCATGCAAGACTCTAGAGAAGTTTCTAGAGAGTCAAGATAAGAATAGCAACATTACCACAGCAATGTCTAAAAGAAAAATGATCTTAGAATTAACACAGGGCACTGCTTTCAGAGCTACATTTACCTCCCATTGAGGTCTCATCTGGCTCCTCATGTAAATAAGGAATAATTAAAACTACCTCTTCCACAAAGTCACCCAAGTGTATTTTAGAAACGTAAAGGCACAGAATCTAACCTATTTTCAGCCACTGCTGAGGAGGAAAAGCTCAGAAAGGATCAAAGACACACTGGCATCCTTGGGGACCCGAAGATAGTGGTCAGAGTAGAATGCCTGAAACTGAGATGAAGGCGAGGTTGCCATTACTGGCAATGATAACGTCTGGGTATGAGTGAGGAAGATAAGGTCATGGAGAAGTGGAATCCTAGGAACTGGGAGTGTGTAGGAAGGATCGTCTATATAATATTTAAGTGGCCCCGAACTGAGATCATGTTAATATGGGAGAAACAGAATAAGCCACAAGAGAAGATTGTTGGGTAAAGAGGAGAGAGGATCCAAGGGTTGGGTAGGCAAGAGAAACAAAAGTAGTGTAAGGGAGTTTAAGAGAAAGGCAAGAACATGATCTGAAAACCACAATGACAAACAAGGAAGACATCTATTCTACTCCCAAGCCTAGTGGTATGAAGTATGGTTATAAGAGGAAAAACAGCCACCTCTTGTCAGGCTTGCAGTGAAAGCAGCAACCTTAGGGAGAGCCAGCTGTCAGAGAAAGAAGGTGAAAGGAATATTTCGAGAAAAATCTGAAACTATAGAATATTCTGCTGAAAATGGTCCATGGACTCTAGAAAGCATAGAGAGAATGTACAGAGGCTGAAATAATTAGAGAATGGAACATGATGGGGTGGGATTTGGGAAACAGAGGGCTGTTGTTGTTGTTGTTGTTGTTGTTGTTGTTGTTGTTGTTGTT